>NW_027328878.1:300000-384747 GCF_048564905.1 Vicugna pacos | reverse complement strand
GTAGATCAAGATTTAAAAAAGGAATTATCAAAATACTGAAACAAATAAAAGAGAGAGGGTTTAGAGATATAAAATATGTCAAAAATGCAATGGAAGCTATAAAGAAGAGCCAAGTAGAATAGGTAAACTCGTTAACTGAAATGAGTAACGATCTAAAGGCATCGCAAAGCTGACTAGATAACAGAGAGGAACGAATTACTGACTTTGAATACAAGACAATAGAAAGCTTCCAATCAGAAGAGCTACAAGAGAAACAATGAGAAACAAATGAAAAAAGCATAAGGGACCTATGCCAGAATAGAAAGCATGCCAATCTTGGCATGATAGAAGTCCCAGAAGGGGAGGAAAGATCAAAGGGCATTGCAAAGTTGTTTGAAGAAATCATGACTGAGAACTTCCCACACTTAAAGAAGGAATCAGATATCCAAGTACAGAAAACTCAGAGTGTCCCAAACAAGAAGAACCCAAATGCACCCACATAAAGACATATAATTAAGACGGCCTGAGTCAGGGATAAAGAAATAATCCTAAAGGCAATAAGAGCAGAGCAAAGAGTGAGTTACAAGGGAATCCCCATAAGGCTCCCAGCTGATTTCAATACACAAATACTGCAGGCCACAAGGGAGTGGCAAGTTATATTCAAAGTCCTGAATGAAAAAAATTATATACCGTAGGATACTTTGACCAGCAAGTCTATCCTTTATGGTAGAAGGTGACATAAACTATTTCACAGAGAAGAAAAAGCTAAAAGAGTTTAGCAAAACTAGACCCATGCTAAAAGAAATATTGAAAATTCTTCTCTAAATAGAAAAGAAGCAGGATGCTACAGAAATGTGAAACTCACAGCTAGAAAGGTGATAAGTGATAAATTACAAATAAAATAAACACAAAATTTTAAAACAAGACAAACAAATCATTGAGATTGGGAGAGGGAGGCAGGAAAACAGAGAATTTTTTTTTTTTGGTCTTTCATTTAAAAATTTTTTTTCACGATAGGATGGGTTGAGATCAAGTTACTATCAGTTTAATAAAAGCTGTTATAATAATGGTCTAAAAGACTTATAAAAAGAGGTAAGAAAAAGACAATCCTTTTCAGGGAGTCAGTAAAGCTAAATATAATTCATGTTAATACAAAGGAAAATTACCAGACCATAAAATGAAGATGAAAGGAACAAAGAGGAAATACTAAATCAACTGAAAAAATAAGGTGAAAATGGCAATAAAATCAAACCTATCATAAATTAATGCAAATGTTAATGGACTAATTGTTCCAGTCGAAAATAATAGAGTGGCATGCTGGATAAAAAAGGAAGAAACTTCAATATGCTGCATACAAGAGACCCACTTCAGAGAGAAGAACACATATAGATTGAGAGTGAAACGATGGAAAAGGGTATTCCATACAAATGGAAAAGCAAAAAAAGCAGGTGTTGCAGTACCCACTACTGACAAAATAGGCTTTAAAACAAAGGCCATAAAGAAAGATAAGGAAGGACATTTTATAATGATTCAATGAGTGATAAAAGATGAGGATAACACACTCGTTAATACATAGGCACCAAATAGAGGAGCACCTAAGTACATAAAATAATTACTAACAGATATAAAGTGGGATAGTTATGGGAATCTAATCACATTTGGAGATTTCAACACTGCATTAATATCACTGGAGAGATCACCGAGATAGAAAATAAACTAGGCAACAGAGAAGTTAAATAATACAATAGAAATATTGCTATTGGTGGATATTTTCAGAGCATTGTACCCCACAAAAAATAGGATATACATTCTTCTGAAGTGCACATGGAATAGTTTCCAGGTTTCATGATGTACTTGGGCACAAAAGAAACCTCAGCAATTTTAAGAAGATAGAAATTACCTCAAGCATCTTTACTGAACACAATACCATGAAGCTAGAAATCAGCAACAGAGAAACAAAGGAGAAAAAAAGGAAAACTTGGAGATTAAGCAGTATTTTATTAAAAAACCAATGGTTCAATGAAGAAATCAAATTTAAAATGAAAAAGTACTTTGATACAAAAGAAAATGAAAGCAAAATCACAAATTTTATGGGACACAGCAAAAGCAGTGCTGAGAGGGGAGTTTACAGTGATACAGGCCTTCCTCAAAAAATAAGAACAATCACAATTAAACAATTTAACCCACCAGCAGAATGAACTAGAAAAAGAAGAACAAAAAACCCCAAAAGGCAGCAGAAGGATGGAAATTATAAATGATGGGGAGGAAAGAAATTAAAGAGATTAATAACAACATAGGGAAAAATTCAATGAATCCAAAAGCTGGTTTTTCAAAAAAGTAAGTAAAATCAACAAACCTCTGTCCAAACTCAAATAAAAGAAAAGCGAGAGAGCACAAATTAGCAAAATAAGAAAGGGGAATGGAGAATTTACAACAAATAAAAAAGAAATACAGAATACCACACGAAAATATTATAAAATGTATATGGACATTAACTGGATAACCTAGAGGAGATGGAAAAGTTTCTGAAAACATACTGTCCACCAAGACTGAATCAAGAAGAAACTGACCCCTTGAGTAAGCAGAGCACTAGAAATGAAATCAAAATAGCAATAAAAAGTCTCCCTAAAAATAGCAGCCCAGGACCGGATGGATTCATTGTGAAATTATACAAAATATACAAAGAAGTACTCATACCAGTACTTCTCAAAGTCTTCCTGAAGATTGAAAAGGATGGAATACTCCCAAAGTCATTCTATGAAGCCACAATAACCCTGATACCACAACCAGGCAAAGACACTACCAACAAAGAGGATTATAGGCCAATATCACTTATGAGCACAGACGCCAAAATCCTCACCAAAATAGTAGCAAAGAGAATCCAACAACACAGATAAAAGATTATACATCATGACTAAGTTGGGATGCCAGGGACACAGGGGTGGTTCAACATATGCAAATCAATCAGTTTAATACAGCACATAAACAAGAGAAAAGATCAAAACCACATGCTCATCTCAATAAATGCAGGAAAAGCATTTGGTAAAATTCAACACCAACGTATGATAAAAACTCTCACAAAAGTGGGCATAGAGGGAACATATTTAAGCATCATGAAAGCTATAGAAAACAAACCTACAGACAACATAGTACTCAATGGTGATAAAGCCAAAATTTTCCAACTAAAATCTGGGACAAGACAAGGATGTACACTATCACCACTCCAAATCAATATAATCTTGGAAGTCCTAGCCATAGCAATCAAACAAGAGAGTGAATTTAAAGGGATGAAAATTGGAAAGGAAGGGGTAAAAGCCTCACTATATGCAGATAATGTGTTACTATATATAGAAAACCCTGCAAGATCCAGACAAAAAATACTACAGCTGATCCAAGTATTCAGCAAGTTAGCAGGTTACAAAATTAAGGTTTAAAGCCAGTGGCATATCTTTACACAAACGATTCAGATAATACTATAGAGCTACAGTCAACATGACAGCACTGCATTGGTAGGAAAACAAACATATAACCCAATGGAACAGAAAAGACAGCCCAGAAATGAATCAACAAACTTTTGGTCAATTAATTTTCGACAAAGGAGGCAAGAAAATACAATGGAATTGAGACAGACTCTTCAGCAAATGGTGTTGGGAATACTGGACAGCAGCATGTAAATCAATGAAGCTAGAACACTCCCAATGAAGCTAGAACACCATACACAAAAATAAACTCAGAATGGATCAAAGACTTAAACATAAGACAAGATATAATAAACCTCCTTGAGGAAAACATAGGCAAAATGTTATCAGACATAAGTCTCGAAAATCTTCTTGTAGAAGAAATAAAAGTAAGAATAAACAAATGAGACATAATGAAACTTACAAGCTTCTGCACAGTAGAGAAACTAGAAGTGAAACAAAAAGACAACCTATGGAATGGGAAAATAATTTGCATCTGAAACCGACAAAGGCTTGATCTTCAGAGTATATAACCAGCTCATCCAACTGAATAAGAAAAAAATAATCAATACAATCCAAAAATGGGCAGAAAACATAAACAAGCGATTCTCCAAGGAAGACATACAAATGATCAAAAGACACATCAGAAAATGTTCAATATCACTGATGATCAGAGAAATGCAATTCAAAACTACAGTGAGGTATCACCTCACACTAGTCAGAATGGCCATCATTCAAAAATCCACAAATGAAAAATGCTGGAGAGGCTGTGGAGAAAAAGGAACCTTCACTACTGGTGGCAATGCAGTTTGGTGTAGCCACTGTGGAAAACAGGATGGAAATCCTTTAAAAGCCAAGGAATAGACTTACCATATGACCCAGGAATCCTGCTCCTGGGCATTAATCCAGAAGGAACCCTAATTCAGGATGGCACTTGAAACCCACAGTTCATAGCCAACACTATTTACAATAGCCAAGGCATGGAAACAGCCTAAATGTCCATCAACCATTAACTGGATAAAGAAGATGTTGAATATTTATACAATGGAATACTTGTCAGCCATATAAAACGGCAACATAACACCATTTTCAGCAACATGGATGCTCCTGGAGAAAATCAGTGTAAGTGAAATAAGCCAGAAAGAGAAAGAAAAATATCATATAAGATGGCTCATTAGTGGAATCTAAAAACAAAACAAAACAAAACAAAAAAAAGCCCAAATTCAATACAGAAATAGACTCACAGTCATAGAATTCAATGTTTTGGTTGCCAAGGTGGTGGAGTGTGGGGAGAGATAGACTGGGAGGCCAAAATTGTAGAATAGATAAACAGGATTGTACTGTATAGGACAGGGAAATATATAAAAGATCTTACGGCAGCTCACAGAAGAAAAAATGTGACAACAAATGTATATATATTCATTGTAACTGAAAAATTGTGCTCTACGCTGGAATTGGAGACAACTTTGTCTAATGACTGTAATGCAATAAAAAAAGGAAAAAACAATAAAAAACATGATCCTAAATATTACAGGTGAAAATATAAATTATAGAGGAAAAAAACTGTTCAAAATTTTAGTAAAACCAAAGATTTTGTTTTATGTTTTCTTTTTAAGATAAGCAAAATCAAAACACCTCTAACCAGGTGCATCATGAAGAAAAGAAAGATGCTCCAAAGAAATAAAGTCAGAAATAAAAGAAGAGAAATAACAATTGTTACCTCAGTTATCCAAATATTTGTTCATTATGTCTACAATTATATGCCAATTAACTGGACAAATTAGAAGAAATAGACAAATGTCTAGAAAGAGACAGAGATAAGGAGAAACAAATCATTTGAACAAACTGATTTCGAGAAGAAAGTTAGAATCTGCATTTTAAAAAATCATTAAACGTTGGTGCAGATATAAACAGCTCCTGTGGAGAACTGAACAGAAATACAAAGCAGGACTTATACTCTTCAAACTATTCAAAAATAGTGAAGATGTGGGAAACTACCAAATTAATTCTATGAAGCTTTCATCAACCTGATAGCAAAGCCAATGAAGAAAGTACAGGCTAAGACAACTTCAAGCCAATATATTTGATTGATTTAGATGCAAATATTCTACAAAATATAATTAACAAACTAAATCCAGCAACATCAAAAATGAATCATGCACCATGATCAACTTGGATTCATTGAAGTGTCACAAGAGAGGTTCAACATACACAAATCAATCAGTTTGATACACCACAATATAAAAATAAAAGAGAAAATGATGTGGTTATCCCAATAAATCCATCAAAAGCATTTCACAAAATTCAACATTTATTCATTAGAACAGCAACAACAGCAGCAACAACAACAACAACTACAACAATAGAAACCTCTTATCAAACTAGGATTCAGGAAATATATCTCAACATAACTAAAGACAGACAACAAAATATGCAAAAGTGAACAACTGAAAGCCAAATTATGGAATACAACAAGGATGCCCACTCACATCATTTCTATTAAACACAGTATGGGAAGTCCTAGCAACAGCAATCAGCGTAGAAAAAAATGTATTAAAGTTGGATTGAATGAAGTAAATTTGTTATTATTTTAGATGAGATGATAATCTATATAGAGAACCCTTAAGATTCTCCACACCAGAACAACAAAAACTAATACAGACATTTAACAAAGTTGCATGATTCATTATTAATATACAAAAATTGTCATATTTCTTTACACTAACAATGAAATATTACATAATTTTAAAAAATCCATATGAAATCAGATCAAAAAAAGGAAAAAACTATGAAAAAACCAAGTTAATATAATCAAAAATTCACTGATAAATAAATTTGATGATGAGGCAAAGAAATGGAAAAAAATTTCAAGTTCTTAGTTTACAGGAAATAATATTGTTAAAATATACATACTGCAAAAGATGTCTACAGATATAAAGTGATTCAGATCGAACTTCATGATATTTTTCACAGAAATAGAAACAGTCCTAAGATTTGTAAGTAACTGCAAAAGAACCAGAACTGCAAAAGAAACAATCAGGAAAAAGAACAAAGTTGGATGCATAACCCATAACCCTCCCAGATCTCAGACTATATTACAAAATACAGTAATCAAAACAGCACAATACTGGAAAACAAGTAAACATCTATATCACTGGAACAGAACACTGAGGCAGAAATAAAACATCACAACTATGGTCAACTAAACTATGACAAAGGAAACAAAAATATACAATGCCTAAAAGACAGTCTTCAGCAAGTGATGTTGAGAAAGCTAAACAGCTACATGTAAATCAATGAAATTAGAACACTCCCACACACTGTACAAATACAAATTCAAAAT
Source organism: Vicugna pacos (assembly GCF_048564905.1). Taxonomy (NCBI): domain Eukaryota; kingdom Metazoa; phylum Chordata; class Mammalia; order Artiodactyla; family Camelidae; genus Vicugna; species Vicugna pacos. The sequence goes on along the minus strand of NW_027328878.1, from coordinate 377,967 downwards.
GTTTTAAATATCTGAACCTAATACATGACACAATAAAACTCCTGGAAAATATCATAGGGAAAACAATAGATAAATTGTAGTAAAATTTTCCTATGTCACACTCCCAAGCTGAAAACAATAAAAGCAAAATAATCAATTAGGTTCAAATTAATCTTAAAAGCTTCTACACTGCAAAATAAACAGAAAGAAAAGATGAACTTCCAAATGGGAGAAAATATTAGGAAACAGTGCAATCAACAAGAGACTAATTTCTAAAATACACATATAGTTCATACAACTCCTTTTCAAAAATCTACAAACAACTAAGCCAGAAAATGAGCAGAAGACAATTCTCTAAAAAAGTCACAGAGATGACAAACAGGAACATAAATACATGCTCACATAGCTAATCATTATACAAAGGCAAGACAAAAATAAAATAATGTTTTACCTCACACTAGTGAGAAGGGTTGTCATCAAAATGTCTAAAAATTATAAAGACTGTGGAGGTTGTAGAGAAAAAGGGACACTCAAACGCTGTTGGTAGGAATGAAAATTGGTGCAATCACTTTGGGACAGTATGGAATTTCCTTTAAATAATAAAAATGGACCTATCATATGACCCAGCAATCCCACTCCTGGGCACATAAAACATAAAACCTGAAAACAAAGAATCCTAGATTAAAACACAAGAAGTACACTTGACTTAATTTGATTCTTCATATGCCTCCTCTGTCAAGGGAAGCAGAAGCAAATCTAACAAAATATGATTGTATCAGACTAAACAGATTTACACTGCAGAAGGAATGATCAATAAAATGAAAACTCAACCAACACAATAGGAGCATATATTTGCAAGTGATATTTTCCAATCAAGTGTTAATATCCAAATTATATGGCAAACTAGACACAATAACAACAAAAAGACCAAACAATCCAATTTAAAAAAGTTCATAGGAACTGAATACATATATCTGAATCAATTTTCTGTAGAAAATATACAGTAGGATAAATGACACATGAAAATCTGTTCAGAGATATAAATTATTAGGAAAGTCATAAACAAAAAAAGAGACAAGACCTCACACTTGTCAGAAGGCTCTCATCAAAAAGAGAAAAATATATGTTGGTGAGATTGTGGAGAAAAGGGAACACTGTGGACACTGTTGATAGGAAAGCAAAGTATTAATTCCATTGCATATAAACATCAAATTTTCTTCATCCAGTTTTCTGTCAAGGGATTTTGGGTTTGTAGGCCCCTGTCTGAAGGCTCTAGAGTATCAGCCCATGGGCTGAACTGATAATCAAGCTGTGAGAAATGTCACATATCCATGCTGGATAAGAAATGGCCTACTTAATGAAGTTCCATGATGAACTTTAAAACAACCCTTGATCATTTAATATCCTGTGCTTACTGCGGGAGCAAGTGAACATATATAGCTTAAGATTATTAACATTGTTATAACTTAGATGATATGTGAGGCATTGTGCATGTCCTATATAAACCCTTTTCCTTAGAATCAATAAACAGAACTGCTTCGCTTGTCTCCATACAGCGTTTGTGTGTATATGATATCGTGCCACTGACAGGGTTAATTTAATTTTTTGGCAGTGTCTTAAAATTATGTTGCATTATATACAATGCTTTTTCTGCACCTATTGAGATGATTATGTGAGTTTTATTTCTCATTCTATTAGTGTGGTATGTCACCTTTATTGAATTGAATATTTTGAAGTATCCTTAAACCCAGGTATAATTCCCTTTACTCGTTTATGTGTATGATATGTTAAATGTGTTGTTGAATTCATTTTGCTTGTGTTTTGTTGAGAATTTTGGCACAACTGTACATCAGGGTTAATACCCTTTATTTTGCATATAATGTACTTTCTAGCATTGTTATGCAAATAAAGCTGGAATCATAAAACAAGTTTGGATACTTTCAACCCCTTCAAATTCTTGGAAGGTTTGGGGAATCATTGGTGAGAAATTTTCTTCAAATGTATCACATAATTCACCAATAAAGTTATCTTGTAAATATTTTTTTGTATGGGAGGTTTGGATTACTGATTTACTCATACACACTTGTGCTGAATTTAACTATTTAATTTCTTCTTGATTCAGTATTGGAAGACATATGTTTCTGGGAATTTGTATTTTGTTCAAGGTCATTCAAATTGTTGGCTAGTGGTAATTTCTTATGATGCTATGCATCTCTTCAACATCAGTGGTAATATCTTCTCTTTTATTTCTAATTTTATTTGAGTCTTTATTTTCTTAGAAAACCTAAAAGTTTGTCCAATTTATGTTTAAAACAAACAGACTTAGGTTTGTTTTTATCTTTTCAATTGTTTCTCTTGTTATTTGCCTTACTCTCATTCATTCAATTTTCTTCTTTAGTGTTTCTGTTTTCTCCTTGATTCTTGATGTGTAAACTTAAGTAGTGTGAATCTTTGTATTTTTTAAATATTAAATATTTTATTTATTTATTTATTTACTTACTTACTTATTTACTTATTTATCCATTTATTTATCATTGAAGTACTGCCATTTACAATGTGTCAATCTGTGGTGTATAGCACAGTGTAACACTTCATGGATATATTTGTGTGCCTATTAAAGTATACTTCACAATATTTAACATAATGCCCTGTGTCATACAAAAGACATTTTGAAAAAATCTATTTTTATATATAGTGGATACAATTTATAACCCTACAGCTCCCAAATATATCCTCTCCAAGCCCTTTCAGCAGTAACCATAAGATTATTAAGCAAATCTGCAAGTGTGTTTCAGTTTTGTAGATGAAATCATAGTGTTCTTATCCAAATTTTTTTTAAGTTTCTGCATATATCATGTCATGTGTTATTTTTCTCTCTCTTTCTGGCTTAGTTCAATTAGAATGACACATTATGGGGACATCCATTTTGCTGCAAATGTCATTGTTTTATATTTTTTAAGGCAGAATATTATTCCACTGTGTAAATAGGGCTTAAATTCTGTATACTTTTATATGTTGATGAACAATTATGTAGCTTCCATGTCGTGGTTGTTGTATATAGCACTGCTAAGTACATTGGGGTGCAGGTGACATTTGGAATTAGGGTTCTCTTTGATATATACCCAGAAGTGGAATTGCTGGATCATATTTTAAGTCTATTTTTATGCTTTAGAGGAATCCCCATCCTGTTTTCCGCAGTGACTGCACCAAACTACATTCCTACCAACAGTGTTTGAGGGTTCCCTTTCTCCACAGCTTCCCCAGCATTTATTGTCTGTGGACTTTTGAATGATGGCCATTGTGACTATTGTGAGTTGATACTTCATTATAGTATTGAATTGCCATTCACTGATAATGATAGAGAGCAATTTTTTTCAAATATCTTTGTGGCATTTGTATGTCTCTAATGGAGAATTGCTTGTTAAGGGCTTCTGCCCATTTTCAGATTGGGTTTCTTGTTTTCTTAGGTATTACTATTAGTTTGTATGAACTCTTTATAATTTGGAAATTTAGCCTTTGTCAGTTACATCACTTCTAAATATTTTCTTTAATCCTGTAGGATATCATTTTGCTTTGTTTATGGTTTCCTTTGCTGTGCAAAAGATTATAAGTTTAATTAGGTCCTATTTATTAATTTTGCTGTTACATCCATTACCTGGGTAGGCTGTTCTAGGAGATCATTGCTGAGAATTATCTCAGAGTGTTTTGCGTATGTTTTCTTCTAGGAGATTTACTGTGTATTGCCTTACATTTAATTCTTCAAGTAATTTTAAGTTTATTCTTGTGTATGGAGTGAAAGAGTGTTCTAACTCCATTGCTCTGATGCTGCTATTCAGTTTTCCCAACAACAGTTGGTGAAGAGATGGTCTTTTCTGTGTCATATTCTTGGCTACTCTGTAAAATATTAATTGAGCATAGACCTGAAGATTTATTCCTAGGCTCCCTTTTCTGTTCCATTGGTCCATATGCCTGTTTCTGTACCAATATCATGATGTTTTAATTATTGTAGCTCTGCCATAGTGTATGGAGATCAGGCAGGTTATTCCTCCAGCCTCTTTCTTTGTCTTCAATTTTGTTTTGGAAATTATGGATCTTTATTGTATCTATATAAATCATATGATCATTTGTTTCAGTCCTAAAAAGAAATGTTTTGAATAATATGATAGGAACTCAGATAAAGTATGTGGATTTCCTTGGGTAGTATGGCCATTTAAACAATATTATTTCTTCCACTACGAGACCATTGGGTATCTTTTCAATTCCTTAAATCTTTCTTGAATTCATCAATCAATGTTTTCTTTTTCTCCATTTATAAGTCATTCACCTCCTTGGTCAGAGTTATTCTTAAGCATTTTGTAATTTTTCGTGCATTTATAAAAGGGGTTGTTTCTATACTTTGTTTTCCTGTTGATTCAATGGTTGTGTAAAGAAATTTAATTGGTTTTTGTACATTACTCTGGCTACATTGCCCAGTTCCTTTTTTAGCCTAAGTATTTTTGTGTGAAATTTTTACAGTTTTCTATATATACAGTCATGTCTGCATATCATGGCAATTTTACATCTTCTTTTCCAGTCTGAGTACTTTTATTTCTTTTTCTTGCCTGATCGTTGTGGCTAGGAATTCCAAGACTACATTGATTTGAAATTGTGAGAATGGGCTTCCTTGTCTTGTCTCAGGTTTTTGTGGGATGGGTTCCAGTTTTCCACCATTGAGTATTAGGCTGACTATATGTTTGTTATAAATAGCTTTCATTACATTGAGATATGGTCCCTCTATGCCCACTGTGATAAGAAATTTCATTGCATGTAAGTTTTAAATTTTATTAAATGCTTTTTCTGCATCTACTGAGATGATCATATCGTTTTGTCTTCTCTTTTGTTGATATGGTGTATCACAATTGATTGATTTATTTGCATATGTTCAACCATTCTTGTGTTCCTGGGATGAACCTAACTTGTCCATGGTGCATGATCTTTTTTAACATGATTTTGGATTCTGTTTAATAATTTCTCAAGAACTTTTATTTCAATGTTTATCAATGATATTGGCCTATAGTTTTCTTTTTGGGGTAGTGTCTTTGTGTGGTTTTGGTATCAGGTTGATGTTGGCCTAACAGTGTGAGATTGGGAGTACTCTCTCCATATCAATCTTTTGGAAGAGTTTGAGGAGGACTGGTATGGATTTTTCTTTGTATGTTTGGTCAAATTCCCCAGTGAAACTATTTGGGTTTGAATTTTGTTTGCAGAGATTTTTTTATTTTATTGATAATTCTATTCCATTTATGGTGATCTGTCTGTTCAAATGGCTAACTTCTCCTTGATGCTATATTTGTGGGCTGAATCTTTCCAAAAACTTCTCCATTTCTTCCTGGTTATCCAGTTTATTTCCACACAGTTACTCATTGTATTCCCTTATGATATTTTGTAAATTTGATGTTCTCTTTGTAGTTTCTCCTTTTTCATTTCTAATATTATTTGTGTTCTCTCTCTTTTTTTGTTGGTGAGTCTGTCCAGAGATTTCTCAATTTTGTTTACTATTTCAAAAAGAGATTGATTGAATTTTCTATTTTTTAAACTCTATTTCAAATATTTCTTCCTTGATCTTTATTTTTTCCCTCTTTCTTTTGACTTTTGATTTTGTTTGTTAATCTTTTCCTGATTTGTTTACATAGAACATTAGATTATATATTTGAAATTGTTCTTCTAATTTGAGGATGGCCTTGTCACTATGAACTTCACTCTTAAGCCTGCTTTAACAGTATTCCATAGACTTTGTGTAGTATATGTCATATTTCTCAAGATATTTTTTAATTTCTTCTTTTACTTCAGCACCTGACCCCCTTGTTTTAGTACCATGATTTTTCATCTGGATGGTGTTATTTTTTTCTCCCTGGTTTTCTGTGATTGATTTCAAGTTTCATGGTATTATACTCAGAAAAGATGCTTAAGATAATTTTTCTCTAATTAAATTTGTTGAAGCTTCTTGAGTGCCTGAGTATGTAATCTTTCATAGAAAATATTCCTTGTGAACAGGAAAAAAATATATATTCAGTTTGGGGAGAAGAACTGTTTTGAAAATATCAAGCATCTCCAATTATTTTATTATGTATTTTAGTATCTTTGTTCCCTTATTAATTTTCTGTGTGAAAGACCAGTCCAGTGATGATAATGGGGAGTTATAGTCTCTTACATTTATTCTCTTCCCAGGGATTTCTCTATTTTATCTATTAGTGTTTCCTTTATGTATTTAGGTGCTCCTATACTGAGTGCATATAACTTAATGAGTATAATATCCCCATTTTCATTTGCTCCTTTAATCATTATATCATGTCCTTGTTTATCTGTCTCTATGGCCTTTTTTGTAAAGTCTCTTTGTGTGAAGTCAGTACTGCTAGTCCTGCTTTCTTGTCATTTACATTTGCATGGAATATACTTTTCTAACTTCTGACTTTCAATTCATGTGTTTTCCTCTTACTATATTGGGTCTCCTCTATGCTTCATAATGTAGGGTCTTGTTGTATTATCCCATCTGACAATATACATCTTTTGATTGAAGCACTAAGTCCATTAACATTTGTGACAATTATTGATAGACATGTTTATTTCCTTATTGAACTTCATTCTCCAATTGATTTGATATTTTCTTTTTGTTCATTTGTTTTTGTTTTTGTGGCTTGATAAGATTTCTTTTATAATCTCGGATTCTTTTTGGCTTTGTGACTTCATTGTACGCTTTTGACTTATGGTTACCTTGTTTTGTATGCATATTGAACCATAATATATCTGTTTATTTTAACTGATAAGAATACAAATTCAAATCCATACAACAGAGAACAGAAACAAGAAGAAAACACTCTTTATTTTCCTGTTTCATTCTGTGACCCTTAAAATTTTTGATCTCTTCTTTTACAAGATCATATTTATTCTGTTGTAAGTCATTATATATACTTCCTTTCTAATTATGACTTTCTCTTTTCTATAGCATCCTGCTTCTTTTTTATTTATAGTAGATCTTTTTTATTTCTTTTTCTCCTGCTAAATTCTTTAAGTATTGGCTTGTGTGGAAGTTATTTATCTCTCCTTCTTCTAAAAGAAAGCCTTGCTTGATAAAGTATCTTAGATTACAGCTTTCTTCCGTTCAGGACTTTGAATCTGTCTTGCCACTGCCTTATGCCTGCTGTATTTGTGTAGGAAACGAGTATACAAATATTATATATACAATTTTATATATATGTAAAGAACACATATAAATGAAGTTAACAAATATGGTGAAAACCTTTACGTTAAAAAACAGAAAACATTGATAAAGGAAATTAAAACAGATCCAAAGAAATGAAATGATCTCTTATGTTAATGATGTGAAATAATGTGTTTGAAACAAACATGCTACCCAAAGGAATCTACATTTAGGTTGATTCATGTGAAAATACCAATGAGATTTTTCCAATAATTTGAACAAATAATTTTAAAATTTATATGCAACCACAAATATCATGAGTTGCCAAAATAATCCTGAAAAAGGGTATTAAATCTAATGGTGCAAAATTCTCTGATGTTAAACAGTCCTACAAAACTTTAGTAATTAAAGCAAAATGATACTGGCTCAAAAACAGATATCAATCAATAGAAGAGAATAGAGCAACCAGATATAATCCCTCACACCTATGATCAATTAACCCACGAAAAAGGAAGCAAGGGTATAAAATTAAGAAAAGACATTCTCCTAAATAACTACTGCTGGGGAGAATGAACAGGTAAAAGATTGATTAGAATATTTCCTCACATTGTATACAATTCATGAGCACACAATATCTTTCTATTTATTTTGTTTACTTATATTTCTTGCACCGGTAATATATAGATATTTGTTTAGAACTTTTATTTCACTTTTGAAATTTATTCCTATTTTATTATTTTTGGTATAAATTTACACACAATAGTTTTCCTAATTTCTATTTCTGATAATGTTTTGTTACTATACAAAAATGCAACGGATATTTGTATATTGATTTTGTATTCTGCAAGTTTACTAAGTTTCTTCATTATTTCTAACAGTCACTGGAAGAGTCTATGGAGTTTTCTATGTATGCATAATAATGTCATCTGTAAAAACTTCACTTCTTTATTACAAGTTGATTGAATTTTATAATTTTTCTTGACTAGTAATTCTTCCTAGGACTTCTAGTAGTGTAATTTAGGACTTGTGAAAATGAGCTACTTTTTCTTATTACTGGACCAGTGGAAAACATTCCTGTATGTTAATATTGAACTTGATTTAAGTCATGGGTTTTTCATATATGGCTTTTAATTTGCTTAGTTACATTCTATCTAGATCGAATTAAATAATATTTTTAAAAAAATGTAAAGATCAGATCTGTCAATAGTTTTCCTATATATTTTGAGATTGTTATATTTGAATTCTTTGTTTTTTAAAAGGATGGTATCACATATGTAAATTTGTGTATGTTAAATAATACTTATGAATCAAGACTAATTGCAACTTAACTACAGTTTATAATGCTTATATTATGCCATGAATTCAGGTTGCTAATATTTATTCAGAATGGGATTTACAGATGCTGAATGAAAAATTTACATTGTAGCTTGAGGGTACATTTATTTATTAAAAATTTTATCTCTCATTTTGAACTTGGCTTATGTTTAATGGAATTTATTTCTAAATAAAGAATATAACTTTTGGTAGAACTGGATTTACTACAGTTTTCTGATACAGAACGTAACTATTATTTACAATTAGTGCACAAGACACTTGCCTTAAAATGCCATATAATAATAACACTGCCAACTGTTTCAGGACTGAGAAACATATTGCTTCCTAAAATGAATTACCTGATCTTTTCCACCCCAACCGACACATATGATTATTTCTTTGTTTTTTGATTGTTTGTTTGTTTTCCCCTCAATGGAGGCAATGCTTATTGAACCCAGGATCTTGTGCATAAGTCACTAACATCATTTTGGAACAAATAGCAGAAGCCACAAGAGTACGGATTATAAAGATGACAAGAAAATTTATTACTTCAAGGGGTTGATAAAACTCTGAGTGAAACAATGGCAAAAATAAACATTTGTAAATTTACAATAAGATTGTCTCTTTTGCAATATAATTGTAGAATATTAAATTACTTTTGTTTTTCATTATAGCATTGAATTACAATTTAAAACAAAAGTTCCCCTTTTGGGATTTCTAAAATTTCATTGAATATTTTAATATTTTATTTCATAAATATTAACCATTATTTAATATATGTACCATATAAACACATATTAATTCTTCTCATGTTTTGAATATAAAGCTACATATTCTAAAGTACACAGATAAATACCTGCTTCCAATACCAAATTAAATTATGTTTCACTTTAATTACAAATGATATTGAAATAGTTATAACATTTCTGTACAGGTTTTAGACAAACTTCAGTTAAAATTCCTAAACTTTAATATTATTTTATATATTTTCTGCATTATTTATACTATGTTCACTAATCTGTTATATATTTGTGTACAAAAGGAAGGATATTGGTTTTATTTAATAAACCTCAATATTAAATTGTATGAAAAGATTTTGTGGAGATAATATTTGCAGATGACTCTATAAAAATAAGTGTCTTATATGTTTCATTTTAACTGAATGAGTGAGAAGTAAACACTGGCTGAATGTTACCCTTGATTTGCTAGGAGACCAGCCGTTTTGTGATGTCACAGCTACTCAGGTTGAGAACCACTCTGATGGCCTAGCAGTTTATCTGTGCAGGCCTGCCAAAGCAGCATTTGAAGCTGCAGTTCTCAAAATCATGCAGATTAGAAAAGTAGCTGTAGAAAAAGTTATATGAAATGGCACATGTTTCTTCAGAAATTCAAGAGGTGTCTCATAAAGATGGACCAACTGGTTAAGGAAACTCCTGTAGATCTCTATTGTGTTATCAAACATTCTCTGGGGATTTGGACATGAGGTCTATGATTGAAAAAAATGCTTTTTAGACTTTGTCTGAAGAATCCTTCATTAAAAGGCCATGTTACATACATTGTGTCTCTGAACCAGATGAAGATAATGATTTTCGTTCTCTGACATTTTGAAGAAAACTCTGGAAAATGGTTGGGAGTGACCAATATAAATCCAACTGGAGGGATGATAATGGAACTTCCATAGTGATTGATGATTTCTTTAAAAAGGAAGTTTTGGAAAGAAAGGCCCCTTTCAGAATATTTGAAACTGGAAGAATGAAGTTTACTTAGACAGCTTAACCTTTATGGGTTTAGTAAAGTGTGGCAGAATTTTCAAAGATCAGCATTTCTAGCAGACTTTCTGGCAGAAGAAAAAGAAGTCTCTGTTTTAAGCAAAGTACTCAGAAACTTTAGTTACCACTTCGTAACTCTTATATAAAATTTTATTTTGTACATCAATATGGTAATATAAATGTAAAGCTAGATTTTGAAAATTGTATAAAAGTACTAAGGCTAAAATCCTTTATTTATTCTAAAAAATGAGGACAGTGACTTAAGTATTCACACTATAAGAAACTTTGCTTGCAAATATGAATTTTACCAGAAATCTAAATAAAGGTATTAATGCTGCTTTAAAAAGTGGCATTCACCATTACTGCAAATGCTAGTTTCTTAAATTTGATGACTATACTATTTAAATGTGTATTTTCCAAATAAGGAACTTCAAAATATTGTTAGCAATGTTCATATTTTGATGATATTATCCTTGCATATTAAACATGAAATCTCAGGTTTTATAGGTTAGTCTTATAATAGTGATGTATTTCGGTTTAAATTATTACTGAAATCTTTCTACTTTGGTTGTAGCTGTAGTTCTATCATAATCCAAATGTTGAACGAGTCTGTCCCCAGCTTTTAGTGAGAATAAAAAGAAGAGTTGTGATTAAAAATGCCTCTCTGGTGTCTTCATTGGCTGAAGATTTCAACAAGAAGCACTATAAAGCAGTGGGTAATGTGGATAAACATAATTCTGATTTTGTGGGTGACACTAGTGGAGAGAGTACATTTTTACCTTCTGTAAATTTAAACATGCCTCTAATAAGAAAGCCCTCTACCAGCCACATAATTGGTGATACAACTACCCCGATCAGAGTTGATTTTTCTCCTCCATCATCAATGTCATTTAGACCACCAGAACAAATTGCAGTGAATCAACGTGCTATTTTAAGTCAGTTGACCACTGTCCACGGGCACTCTCAAAGCAGCTACATTGAAGCAAATAGCCGTGTTGTGAACTTCATTACAACTACAACTTCTACTTCTCAGTACAGCATCTTGTATCCCATACAGAGGAATTATTTTGGACAGATGGTGGAACCTTCTATTTTTCCAGATAGATATCACAACATATCTGCCAATGAAGGTCGTTTTTCTAAACTTCAACCAGGGAGCAACCCATGGTTTCCAGTGCCATTGATTACTGATATATCAGCAAACTCTCTTTCAAGGCCAACTCATCAGACATCTTCAGTTTATGAACGTCATCTTAGTCACAACTGATCTACCAGAGGACTACCAGATTATGCAGGATAACAAAGATTAAAATTGATGTTGGACAAATACCTGCAATTTTCTTATTTGAAAAATAAACATAGTTGTTTACCTCTATTTACCTTATTTTTTTAAATAGTGTTAAGAGATAAATGGGAGACTAAGTTACAATTTAAAGGTAAAAAGAGATACTTGATTGATATGATCATATAATGGAACAATATGGTAGTTAATTTAAAAAATTTCTTGTAAGGAAGAAGAGAAAATGGAAGAATTTGGAGGAAGACTATAACATGGAGAGAGGGAAAAGTACTAAGTGGTTTCTAGTTAATCCTGGAAAGTATTAAAAGTGTTAAGTTAGGATTGGGTGAAAGGAGATAAATTCAGAAACCAGCCCCGGGATCATGGTCTCTAATATGTCATCCCTGCAGTCATAAATGTCACATGATGTAGTCTCAGTTGGCACAATCAGCATGTGGTTGAATTTGAGAAGAAATTTTATCTATTGTCTTCTTTGTTCTGTTCTCAAAGCATTCCAATTGTTGCTTTCATTTCCTGCCCTCAAGAGTCTACACTATATTTTCAGTCGATACTTTATTTTGCTTTTATGTTCCATCCAAAGACAAGCTTACGTCCTCAGGGTGGCTCTTAATGCCTTTCCAACTCTACGCACACAAACTGAACTTAGTTTAGTCATTCCTTTATAAATCTGGCATCTGACTACCTTGGCATATCTTTATGTTTCACTGTAACTGGAGATACATCCAGGCAAACGCTTGTCAAGTATGTTAGCTGCAACCTCACCAGTCTTGCTCCAGCTCATCCTTGGAATTTGGATGTCCTCTTTTTACCTACTTAGACTTTCCCAGTCTCAGCACAGAAACTACCTTCTTCAGAAGTTTTCTGTCTATCCCCCTTTCCTTGTCTAACTGGGATACCCGCACAGAAATCACAGCATTTGCCACAGGATTCATTTTAGTATTTAGTGAATGAAAAATACATGTTGACTTTAAGCAAAATCTACTTTCCTGAAACAACAAATCTCTCATAGTTTTCACAATATTTCGTTATGGTCTTTACTCTTCACCACAAACTAGAACTTTCCATAGCCCATGGACTAGTCACTCAAGACAGTAATTTGGGGTAATCTACAGGAGACAAAGTATTATTTTCTTCTTAATTCATGCCTCCTGAGGCCTAAAGCATTCCATTCTCATTTGATGGATTTTTTCCTGACTCCTCATCACCCACCCACCCGAAAATAGCTGATTCTCTTCATCATATTAATAACTATACTGACCTCTAATTAATTTACTTCTTAGAATCAGAGCTTTGCCCAGAAGAGACAGTGCTAATGCAAACATTTAATGTAGGTTTATGCACCCCACATAACTTGTGCCCCTTCTAACATTCACAGAGGAAGTATCAAAGAGGTACTAGACCCTTGGTTGAGGTGGTTGTATTAGGTAACAAAATTGCAATCTAAAATGCGTGGAGTAGAAGGAGGCGAGGGTGGTGGATTTAAAAATTTGTCCAACGGCATGAGTACCAATTTTCTGCAGATATTAGGAAATATAAAATATTCATGGAATAATTTGTCTATTTCTTATTAATTTTAAATAAAAAGTGAAGAATTTACAGAATGTGAAATGCCCTGAAATGCTGGAAAAGTTGTAGGCAATGTCAGGGTGTCTAAGGCTTCTGCTCATAATCATGCAGTCAGTGTTAACTGATAAGACGGGAATGGCAACATTGAGTCCTGAAAATATGTCACCAGTTTTAAAGAAAGACTTTGATTATCTGGAGAAAGGGCAAATGGGCCAGGGTAACCTCTTGCAGCATTCCACCAATATGACCTTTTCCAAGAGAAGAAAAGAGACCACTTGCAGCAGGAGATCTGTGTCTGGACAGCAGTGGTTGTTCCTACAACTGAATCATCAAGCTTTTAAATTTGTCAGCACAACTCTGATCGTGGCTATGTTGTTGCTTACATTAGAAGGCTGGGGTTCAGATGGACTGGTTCAGCAGCTATTTTCCACCTCTCTTATCAGACAGTGGGTCTTACCATGATCATCTTAATAAGGTTCTATACTGATAAGTCAAAAGCTACAGTTTACTTTTAAAATTAGAAATCCTAAGGAAGAATATTGTTGGTTTTTCCGTCTATAATTTTCTACCTCAGAAATGCTAGACTATTGGCAAAAGTAGAAATGTTGTCTGGTGTTTGAAATATCCTCTGAGCTCTGCCCACAGAACTCTTACCACTAAATACTACAAATCTGTCTACCACTGTATGTGTGTGTGAAGATGGATTGTTAAGCAGTAACTAAGTTTGTGTTAGTTAGATCATCAGTAAATTATTATTCTGAATCTGGCAGAATTTCTGTGAATTAATAGTTTCATTGAGCCACCAGATTTTCTTCTGATTATGGAGAGGTAGATTATATTTCACCCAGTATACTAATTGTTACCTGTTTATTGAATCCCGAGCTGATGCTAGGGCCAAGACACTGAACCCTTGAATGGGACTGAGGCAAATACATTCTCCAGTACCCAGAGCCCAGCACAGGACTCTGTCTCCTTTTTAATTTATGCTATTATCAAATTTTTTCCTTTTAATTCTCATTGTTGGCACAAATTATTTTGTCTTTGAACACCCCTTGACTAATTTATAGAGACTGAACTGTTTATTTATTCCCTTTAAGCTTCAAATTGCAATAACCTTTGTTTACTTGGACTACCTGGATTAGAGTGAGCGTAGTCATCATTTTGAAAGCAGTCCTCAGTACTACAAATGCAGAACCTTTACATTCTTTGCCCAGCACTTGAGCGACAATGTATGTTGTGGATCTCAGTTATTATCCTCACATCCCATATTGCAACCATGAGAAAACAGCACATTGTTATCCAAAATCAAGTCCTTGTCAGTATTGCATTCCCAATGCAAAACAGTTAAGAAATGTAGGAGTTCTGAGATTTTAACATTCTGAGATTTTTAGCAACCTAACATGTTCATTTCTTACAGATGCTCTCGTGGAAATGAGACTTTTGGTCTGAGACAGTGAACTTTATCACTCACAGCAAGAACAGTCAGTTTTAAATTTGTATCCATTCCCTAATCTCACATGAATTCACGAAATGAAATTTTGTTGCCTACAGAAGCAGTGGGTTGTTAACATGAAGAAAATTTAAGGCATGGTAAACCACTAATTTTATTTGTATCCTTATGTATAATTTATTAGAATCATTTATTTATTAGTATCTTTACCTAGGATAAGTTTATCATGACTAAAGTTTACTTGATGCAAAAAGAATCATGAGAAATGACATGGAAATAAGTGACCGTTGACTTTCCATTTTTTCTTCCACTTTTATTGAGATATAAATGGCTTAAAACATTGTGCAAGTTTAGGTGCACAGGATAGTGATTTGATTTACAAGTATCATGAAATATATATCATAGCAACTTTAGGGAGAATTCATTATCTCATTTAGATAAAGTTGTAAAGAAATTAAATTTGTCTTTTGATTGTGATGAGAAAAATTATTGTCTACTCTCTTAACAACATTGATATAGAACATAAAACAGTATTAATTTTAATTTTCATGTTACTACGGCGCATCCCTGGAACACAATTATTTTACGGCTGGATGTTTATAGGTTTTGAGTACATTAACCAAATCCTCCTTTCCCAACCCCTGCCTCTGTTAACTACAAATCTAATTTTTTTCTATGTGTATGTTTGTTTGTTTTTGTAGTGTACTTTAATCTATAAAACTGTGTTAGTTTCTCTTACACAACATACTGTTTGCTGTTTTCAATATAATTCAAACAGATCACCAGAATATATCTAGTTATTTTATGTTGCTATTTAAAGTTATTTAATGGTTATTGGCTATTCCCCATAGAGTACATTTCTTGTCCCTGACTCGTTTAATTTGCAACTGGAAAATTTTCTTTCTTAATTTCCTCAAATTTTCTTTTCCACACCCCATTTCCCTCCTTCTTGTGAACAACCTGTTTCTTTCTATATCTATAATTCCTTTTCTGTGTTGTTATGTTCATTTGTTTTAAATTCCAAATATGAGTAAAATCATTCAGCATTTGTCATTCAATTTCTGACTTAGTTCACTTAGCATATTACCCTCTTGGCCAACCCTTTTGTTACAAATGGCAAGAACTTATTTTTAGAGCTGAGTAATAACCCATTGTATTTTTATGTGTGTGTGCATATATATATATATATATATTTATATATAGTGCATATATATATAAATTGTGTGTGTGTGTATATATATATAGATTAATCTGTACTTAAGATGGGTAGATATATATACTATAAACACACATCTTCTTTATCCATCATCTATTGATGAGCAATTAATTTGCTTCTATATCCTGTCTATTGAGGATAATGCTGCAGTGAATATAGGGTTGAACTTATCTTTTCTAATTAGTGTTTTTATTTTCTTGGAATAAGTATCCCGATATGTATATTTTGGATTATATTTCATAATTAATTTTTATTTAAAGCTCCATGTTGTTTTCCACAGTGGCATCACATATTTACATTTACTCCAGCAGTGCATCAGGGTTGTTTCTCTTACATCCTAACCAACAGTTATGCTTGTTATCTTTTTGATATTAGTCATTCTGCCAGGAGTGACATAAAATCTCACTGTGTTTTGGACTTGCATTTTTCTGATATTTAGTGATGTTGATCGGTTTCATGTGCCGGTGGTTACATTCCCCCACTGTACATTCATTTTTTGTAATGGGCTTAATGACCATAACTGTCTGATTTCATTTTCAGGCATTCTGTTGTGTTCCATTATTCTGTATATTCTGTGCCACTACCATATTCGTTTTAATACTGCAGCTTTGTATTATAGTTTAAAATCAGGGACAGTGATACATCCTCTTTGTTTTTGTTAAAGATGTTTCTCTTTTCTGTTTGTTTGCTTTCTTTCCTTTTTTTTTTTTAGTGATTCTATCTCTTTTGGGTTTACATGTAAATTTTAGAATTATTTTTTGTAAGTGTCAGAAAATGCCCTTGGTATTTTGATAGGCACTGAATTTAATTTGTGTATTTCCTTGGCTTATTCTGTCATTAAACAATATTTTTTTCCTAATCTATGAACACAGTATATCCTTTTAACTGTTTGCATTATCTTCAATTTCTGTTATACATGTTTTATAGTTTTCTGAATACAGATTTTTTACCTCCTTGTTTGGACATATTTCTTGATATTTTTTTTGTAATGCAACTGTAAATGAGACAGTTTCCTCACTTTCTCTATCTGTTAGCTTGTTGTTAGTGTGTAGAAATGCAAGATTTCTGTATGTTAATTTTGCATTCTGAAATTTTACCAAATGCATTGAAAAGCCCTCGTAGTATCGTGGCATCTTCTTTCGGATTTCTATTTAAAGTATTTCATCTGCAAACAGATTCTTTTACTCCTTTTCTGAAATAGCTATATTTTATTTACTTTTATTTTGGATACCTATGACTAGAATTTCCAATATGATACTGAATAACAGTGGAAAGAGTGAACAATCTTGTCTTCTTCCTGCTCTTACAGCAGATGCTTTCAGCTTTTCAGTGAGAGTCATGTTAACTGAATACTTGTCATTTGCGACCTCAAATGTGTTGAGGTATGTTTCCTCATACCCATTTTGAGGAGAAATATAGTCATAAATAGATACTGAATTTTTCAAAACATTTTATGACTTTTTTGAAATGGCCATATAATTTTTATTTTTCAATTAGTTAGTTTGGTGTATCATATTGATTAATTTCTGGATAATGAATCACTTTTGCATACCTGGCATAAAAGTGACTTAATCATACTGTATAATACTTTTAATGTATTGTTTGCTTTGCTAATATTTATTGATGATTTTTTCAAGTATGCTTGTAAGTAGTATTTAAACTGTAATTTTATGTGGCATTTGTTCCTCTTTTGGTAGTAGTGTGATACAGAATGGTGGGTTAGGAAGCCTTCTTTCCTCTGCAAGTTTTTGGAATTCTCTGAGAAGTATAGGTGATAGCTCTTCTTTAAATGTTTGGCAGAAATCACCTGTGAAGCTGTCTATGCCTGGAATTTTATTTCTTGGGAGAATTTGTTTAATTACTTATTCAATTTCATTAGTGATAATCTGTTAATATTTTCTACTTCTCATTTAATTCTGGAGATTTTGCCTTTCTAAGAAATTGGCCATTTCTTCTAGGGATTCCATTTTAATTGGCAAATAATTTGTTGTATCATCTTATGATGCTTTGTGTTACTTTGATATAAGCTGTAACTTCTCATTTATTTCGGAGCTTTTTAATCTATACTCTCTTTTTTGCTCATGATTCTCTTTAAATTTTATCTGTTTTATTTATCTTTCAAAGGCCATTATGTAGTTTATTTAGATGTTTCTATTTTTAATCTTTATTTTATATATTTATGTTTCGACCTTTCAGCTGTCTTTCTTTCCATTAAGTTTGTTTATTATTTTGCTGCAAATTTTGTTTGAAAGATTATGTTATAAGAGAGAGTTGTTTCTTATTTGTATAAGTCGGATTGTTTTGCTATAAGCATCCCTATTAATTTTGCTTTTGCTATAACACATGGAATTTGTTTTTGTTGTTATATTTCTTTATGTATTTTTTCTTTGATTTATACAGCAACCCATTGGTTGTTAAATCTTGTATGATTTATCCTCCACACTTTACAATTTTTCTCAGGTTTTCTTCTTTTAGTAAATTTCTATTCTCACATAATCCATATGTTTCTTCACAAAACAAGGTGAAATATAATAAAATATATCAGAATTTAAAATTCTGAAAGACCAAAATTTTCTAAAATTATCTTTGAAAAATGAACAAAGCTGCGGTTATTATCCTCACTGAATTTAGAACATACTACAAATTTACAGTAAGCAAAACATCAAAATATTTCACTAAAAGAGTCACATAGATCAATGGAACAAAATAAAGAGTCCTTAAATAAACACACACACACAGTCAATTAGTCTACAATGAAGGACGCAACAGTATACAATGGAAAAAAGGCAGTCTCTTCAACAATTAGTTCTGGGAAACCTGGATATTACATGTAAAATGTAGATGTAAGAGCACTTCCTTCAATATTATGCAAAATAAAATAGAAATGGATTAATTTCCTAAATGTAAAACATGAAACTATGCAATTTATGAACAAGAACAGGACCAGAACTGCCTTTGTGATAAATCATAACAATATTTATTTTTGATCTATCTCCTAATTAAAAAAAGGAAAACAAAAAATAAAAGTTTTTAATTATACTGAGGAAAAAATAGATGTACTATGTGATACAGTGATTCCACTTCTTGTATAAGAGTGAAATGCAAAACCTTTTACAGAGCAAAGGAAACATTCAGTAAGACTTATCACAACACACAGAATAGAAGGAAGAGTTTCAGACTATGAAACTCACAAGGTGTTATTATCCATAATGTATATATAGCATTTTAAGCTCATTATTTAAAAAACAAAGAGCCCAAATTAAAAACAGTAGAAGGATCTTCATGGAAACTTTGCAAAAACAGACATGTGGATGATTTTCATGGACATAAAAAGAAATATAATGTTGCTATTCATTAGGAAAACATAAATCAAAACCAGAATGAAATACAATCTCACAGCAACCAAAATTGTTATTAAAAAAAGTCTTCAAATGACAAACATTAATATGAATGTCGATAAAAGGGAACCCAAGTACACTGTTGATGGAAATATAAATTGATGCATCCACTATTATAAAAGTGTGGACAGTGCTAAGTAAACTAGAAACAGAAACATTATATGTTGCAGCGATTCCAGTTTTTTGATAAACCTAAAACAATGTAAACAGTAACGTTTAAGGATATATTACCCCCAAAGTTCTTAACATCATCATTTATAATAGCCAAGGATAGAAGCACAAATCAACTGCCCATCAACAGATGATTGGATGAAGTAGATGTGAGATATAGATAACATAATAAATACTTAGTCATTGTCATATCAAAAAATAAAATTCTGCCATTTGGAACAATATAACAGGACCCAGATACTGTTGCACATAGGAAAATAAGTCATACAGAGAAAAACACTCTATGTTACCACTTTCATGAGGAAACTAATTATATAAGAGAAATAATCATAAAAAAAGGAACAGAATCACATACGTATGTGTAGTGTACCAAGTAGTGTTTTCCACTGGGGACAGGGAAGAAGGATGGGGGAGACAGAAATATGCAAGCTACTAGTTATAAATAAGAGAACCAACAGTGCTATATTTACAGCACAGAGCAAGATTTTAATAATTTAAATGATTTTAAAGAATTTAGAGGCATATATTATACTAAAATGTTCATGCATTTGGGAAAAATATTGAAGAAAAGAACCCAGGAAAAACAAAATATTTTGTAGTACTCTGATATTAAGGGAGGTGATTAGTTCACTTTCTTTACTGTTCTTATAATGTCCTTATTAGAATTTAAGCTTTTAAATGTAAAAGTTTAAACTTTGAATAAAGTGACATATGTTTAAACTATTTCTGTCTCTCCCTTTAAATCTACAGTCAGTGAAACGATCACATCTCAACAAAAATAACTACAACACAAAATAATACTCCAGAACACATGTGTACAGCTGAAGTTTGGTGGGCTAAAACACATAATGATGGCTGATCTGAGGGAAGAGACAAGTTGGTGCCTTCAACCAAGGCCCACTTACTAGGTTATCTGAGTCCAGAGTTTCAGAGTACCCAGTAGAAACAGGGTCTCAATGGTTCACACAGCTTCAGCTTCCAACTGCACCAGTAATCATAGTCACAGGTAACTAGGAGGGAGCCACAATGCAGACAGAATTTCCATCCTTTTGATGCTCAGACATTCATGACGCTCTCCCTACTTCCCATTCACAGTGGTGGAGAAAAGTTACCTTGCAACACTGGACATGGCAAAGGCACTTGCCTGATTCCAACTATCCACCTGTGTTTACACCTTTCCTCAATGTGTGCACTCAGTCTTAAGGGATATCAGATAAAAGGAAGGGTTCACTGGCCCAGTGACAACAGTGTCATTAACTACCAGATTTGTCTAAGAAGTGACAATGTAAGCAATCTTTTATCCAGACAGTAGAGACTTGAAAGTGCCATTTTGAAGTATTATCAGAGGTATCTCAGATAAGTAACACCAAACAAGAACTCCAAATCACAATCTGTTTTTTAGGGTCAACAGAGCAATAATTTACCAGGATCATGACCAATCACAGCAACAATATAGGGCATGTACACACACAGATACACAAACACAGAAACTGACACAGACATAGACACACACACACAGGCAAATGCACACACAGATGAACACACACACACACTATATCAACCCTGCAGCAAACAAATTAAGGTCATGGAATATTGCCGTATAACTAATAGAGAATCCAAAGAGTTGTCATACAGAATCTCAATACAAAAAACAAAACTCAGAAAGCAGTTTAGTGAGCTCAGGAATAAAATAAATGATGATAAGGAATACATTACCCAAGAGACTGTAACTACAAAACAACCAAACATTATTGGAGGACCAGATGAACTTAATAAATGATATGAAGTATGCAACAGAAAGCATTGGAAGAAGACTGTCTTGTGGAAGAGAGATTAGCAAATTCACCAATACAAAACAAGAAATGATAGGAGAGGGAAGAGATATAAGATATTAAAAAGTGAGGAAATTCTAAAATAGCCATCGGACTTCTTCAAGAATTTCACATTAGAGTAAATCCTGGAGGGAGGAGAAAGTTAGAAGGCAGCTGATGGTTTAATTAAAGTTGTAATAGTTGATAACTTCCTGAACCTGTGTAAGGAACTCACATACAATTCCGTGAGCCAACACAACACCAATAACTTTAAGTCAATGAGACCTTCTACAAGATACGCCATATGCAAATTGGCAAGTCAATGCCAGAGAAAAATTTTAAAGGCAGCCAAAAAAGTTATGTTAATCTACATAGGAATCCCCATCAGGCTATCAGCAGATTGCTGAGCAGAAAACATACACCAAGGGTAATTAAAATGACATTTTCAAACTGCTGAAATAAGAAATCTCTCACCCAAGGATACTCTACCTTGCACAGTTATCACTTAGGTGTAAAGTAAAAATAAAGAATATACCAGACAAACAAACATGAATGAAATGTAAAAAAGAAAACTGAGACACATTACAAGAGGTTCAGAAAAGAGCTATTCTAAGAAAAATAAAATGGCAAATATACACAAAACATTGAACAAAATACTAAGCAGAGACTACGAGAAATTTGCAACTGTTTCTTTGGTTATGTTTTTATATGCTACTATTCTATATGAATTAATGAGAGAAAAATTGTAATTCAGATGCAATAAATATATGTACCTCAATCTAGTAACATGTTACAACAGAAATAGAAATAATTTGAGTCAGTTATCATAAAAGGTAATGAGTAATAATAAAATAATATTAAAAGAAGATGCTATCAGCGGAAAAAGGACTAAATTATAAATGAGATTTTTTATTTTTAATTGAAGTACAGTAGATATACTATATTGTATAGTTTCAGGTGTACAGCATAGTGATTCCAACCAATTATTAGATTAGATTGCATTATAAATTATTACAATAATTATAACATAAAATTATTATAAGTTATTGTGTCTAATTCCCTCTATTTCACCCTGGTCACTTGCATTGTTTGCAAATATGTTCTCCAATTACTTAGGCAGTGTTTTCATTTCATTCAAAGTGTCCATAGGTGTGCAGAAGTTTTCAAATTTATTTAGGTTTCACTTGCTTATCTTTGCTTTTATTTCTTTTGCCTTAAGAGACTGATACAAGAAATTATTCCTATGATATATATCCAATAGTGTATCACATATATCACCTTCTAGAAGTTATACAGTATCAGGTCTTACATTTAGGTCCTTAATAAACTTGGAGTTTATTTTTATATATGATGTCAGGGAATGCTCTCATTTCACTTTTTTACATGCAGATATCCAGCTTCCCAAAAACCATCCATTGACAAGACTGTCTTTTCTCCATTGTGTACTCTTGCCTCTTTTAACATTGATTCATTGCTCATAGGTGTGTGGAATTATTTCTAGGCTCTCTATCTGATTTTATTGATTATATCTCTGTGCCAATGTCATGCTGTTTTTATTACTGTAGCTTTGTAATATAGCAAGGATTCCAGGAGGTTTATAACTGCAGATTTGTTGTTTTTTCTCAAGATCATTTTGACAATATTAAATGGTTTCATGTAAAACTTAGAGTTATTTATTTTCTGCTTCTGTTGGAAATATTACAGCTTCATAACAGGAATTGCACTAAATTTGTATGTTTCTTTGTGTAGCTCGGCCATGTTAACAATATTAACTCCTTCAATCCAAGAGCACAAGACATCTTTCCATTTTTATGAATAATTTTTAATTTCTCTGCAAATGTTTTTTAAGTTTCAGTGTTTAGATCTTTCATATATGTGGTTACATTTATTCCAAGGTTTTCGGGGTAATGGAATTTTAAATAGTATTGCTCTCAACGTCCAATTTATGGAATTTCATAAATAACATGTAGAAATGCAAGAGAAAACTTTACATTAATCTTGTACCCTGCTCCCTTGTTGAAATTATTTATTGTTGCTATTAGTCTGTGTGGAGAACTAAGGACTCTTTATAGATTGTTATGTCATCAGTACTGGTGCCAATTCTGCCTCTTTCTTTCAATTTTGCATTTCTTTTTCTTCTTTTTCTTTCCTTTTCCTTTCTTCTATTACTATAGAACAGAAGTGCTGAGAGTAGGAATCCTTGTCTTGTTCCCGAATTTACCCAGAATGTTTTCAGCTTTTCCCCTAAGTATTATAAATTGTTATAAATGGCCTATAGTATGTTGAGAGATGTTCACATTATACTCTCTATCATGAGAGTTCTGATCATGAATGTATGTTGAATTTTGTCTAATGCTTTTTCTGTGTGTATTGACATGGTCCTGTGGATTTTGTCCTTCCTTTATTAAATACGTGTCATGCTGATTGACTTGTGTGTGTTGAACCATCCCTGTGACTCTGGAAAGAATCCAACTGATCATCATGTATAATCCTTTCTATGTATTGCTGGATTAATTTATTGATGTTCTGTTGAGGATTTTTTAATGTATATTAACCAAGGAAATTGGCTTTATATTTTCATTTCTTTTTTTGGTAGTGTCTTTGACTGGTTTTGTTATCATGGTATTGGAGGCATCATAGAATAACTTTGGGAATTTTCCTTCCTAATACATTTTTTGAAATAGTTGAGAGGAAAGAGGTTTTAGTGAAGGCATCCAGGGATTTTGTTCAAGGGGTGTTTTTAAAACTATAGACTTTATTTAAATTATACTTATTGCTTTTTTCAAGTTTTCAGTTATCTTTTTATTCAGTGATGGCAGGCTGTATGCTTCAAGAAATTTGTCTCCTTAAGGTCGTCCAGTTGGTTGTCACGTAACTGCTCAGAGTGCTTTCATAATCTTTGCATTTCTGTACTGTCAGATATTATTTCTAATATTTCATTTATTATTTTGTTTGGGTCAACCCTGTATTTATTGATAAGCCTAGCTAAATGCTTATCAATTTCTTAATATTTTTAAGAAAAAAACCTGTTGATTTTATGAATTTTAACTTATTTTTTAATTTTTATTTTATTGATTTTCAACCTAATCATTAAAGATTACTCATTCTACTGCCTTTGCATTTTGTTTGTTCTTATATCTAGTTATTTCAGTTGGTAAGCTTTATTCTTTCTGTGAGGTTTTCATTTTTCCTAGTAGAAGGCCTCAATTGTTCTAAGCTTCCCTCTTAGATTTACCTTTAATGCATCCCATACATTTGATGAAATTGTGTTTTCATTGAAATTTGTCTCCAGGAATGATTTTATTACCCCTCTGGTTTCATCATTGACCTTGTTTTATTTTATTTTTTTAAAGGATGAGGTTTAATCTCATGTTTGTGCTTTTCCTGTTCTTTCTAGAGTTGATGCATAGTTTCATAATTTTGTGTATGGAAAAATACTTGCTGTAATCTGTATTTGTTAAAAGTTCCTGAGGCTCATTTCATTACATAATATGTGGATAATTCCTTAGATAACATCCTGTGCACACTGGAGAAGTTTATGTGTTCTCCTTTTCTGATGCAGTGTCCAATATCTCAGTTAGGTTCAAATGATCTAATATGCCATTAAGACCTCTGTTCCCTTACAGATATTCTTTCTGGAGGATATAGCCAACAGAATAGTGAGGTGTTCAACTCATCTACTATTATTGTTTCATAATGAATTAATTCCTTCATTTCTACTAATATTTCTTTTTATACTTAGGATCTACGGAGTTGGGTCCATATATAATTTAATGAGTGTAATACTCTATTTTTATATTGATCTCTTTCTCTTAATATAATCTCATATTTATCTTGCATTGTGGCCCTTATTTTAAAACGTATTTTGTATGAGTTGAGCATTGCAAACTGCACTTTCTTGTCATTTCCGTTAAACATCTTTTCCATCTGTCTCCTGGTTGTGTTTATATTCTACCATAAAGTGAGAATTTTTGGGGGGAAGCGAAGATGATGGAGCAGAAGGATGCTCATAACTCACCCTTTCCCACAAATGAACCAAGACTCACATCCACAGACCTATTCAGCTAACCAGAAAACCTACAGGTCTCTGATAGTACACTGTCCTATTCAAAAGATAAAAATGCAAAATATCTTGTAGGAGAAAATGAAGAAAGAAAGAAGAAAAGGCAAAACAGATTGGGACAGGTCCCACAGGGAGGGAGCAGCAAAGAAGGCCTGGTGCTCATTCACTGGGTCTCCCCTCTCCAACTGAGAGTTCAGCAGGATGGAGGGGGATCCTCCAAGAATTGGAACTCTATAGAGTATAAGTACTAAGTTAAACAGGCAGTGAGGATCCCTGTGACAACAAGCCCAAGAGGCATCCTGGCAGCTGGGGGCAGGGCCATGCTGCCTGAACTGGGTGGAGGATGAAGATGGCTGCACTGAGGCAGCCCGGGGGAATTAAGGGGGATGTGCACCATTGCTGTGGGTTCATAGGGCAGAACAAACTGGGCCCTCCATTAAACAACAAGGCAGACAATCCCTGGGAGGGGAAAGGTGCATTCAGAATCTCTGAAAATCTACAAAATTATCTAGGACAAGAGACCTAGGGCTCAGACACAGCCACCATAGCCTCTGGTGCTTTGCACCCTGGCAGCAGTGAGAACAAATCTGCATTCACTCCTAAGGACTTAGCAGCCTCAAGTGCGTGAAGGGGACTTGTTTACAGCCTGAGGCAGATAAGATATTTCTGTCCTATTTCTTCAGAGAACTTGCTCTGCCAAGGCAAACAAGGAGCTGGGTTTTGGCCCAGATCAGTGACAGGGCACATAACAGTGGAGAAACAGGCACCCTGAGGGGGCTGATGTCCCACCAACTTTTGGGATGGAACACAGCCCCTGACCATGTGGCTGGGAGAGGGCTTTATGCCCACTCCTGCCTGGTGAGTCTGAAACATATGACTGAGGCATCGGTCAGGGCAGTGACAAGACAGCACACAGTAAAGAGAGCTGCTCCATAACCAGTGATGGGAGTAGGAGTGATCTGCTTGCCAACAGGCCCTAGGAGCTGCACAGATGAGGGCTCCAATGGAGGGCCTCTGGAAAAAGCAATCTGAGCTTCAAAAACAGGATGAATACAGAAAGAGTTCACATTAAATTACACAGTATCCAGGACACACTGACCACCCCCTTGTTTTAATCTGTTTTCACCCGTTCCATTTTCTATTACCTTCTTAATTTTTAATTCTTAGGCAATTATATATACCCCCTTTTAAATCCCATTGAAATTTTTTAAAAATATTTTTATTATTATTATTTTTCAAAACTCTGCTTCAACTTGCTCTTCTATTATGTATTATACATTGTCTTCAAACATTTATTTCCCATTCTTTAAAATTCTTTGTCTCCCTCTCTTTTTTTCTCCCTTTTAGTTGTATTACTACATAGACATTAGGTAGGTAAACTCCTTTAGGACCACAGTAGATAACTGATACTCCATAAACCACAGTGCCAGAGAGGTAGGAGCATGATGAAGAAGCAGACAAACCATTCCTAATTAAAAGAACAAGAGAAATCCTATGAAAGTACAATCAGTGAAATAGATATCAATAGCCTACTAGATCAAGATTTCAAAAAAGGTGGGATCAAATTAATGAAGGAAATAAAAGATAGCGTTTAGAGATATAAAATATGTTAAAAATGAAATGGAAGCTATAAAGAAAAGCCCAGTAGAATAGGTAAACCTGTTGACTGAGATGAGGAATGATCTAAAGGGGTCACAAAGCTGACTAGATAATGCAGAGGAATGAATTAGTGACCTAGAAGACAGGACAATAGAAAGCACCCAATCAGAACAGCTACAATAGAAACAACAAGAAACAAATGAGAAAAGCATGAGACCTATGGGATAATAGAAAGCATGCCAAACTTGGCATGATAGAAGTCCCAGAATGGGAGGAAAGACAAAAGGGGATTGCAAAAGTGTTTGAAGAAATCATGAGTGAGAACTTCCCAAACTGAAAGAAGGAATCAGATATCCAACTACAGGAATCTCACACTATCCCAAACAGGAAGACCTCAAATAAACCCACAACAAAACATATAATTAAGATGGCCAGAGCCAAGGATAAAGAAATGATCCCAAAGGCAGCATGAGAGTAGCATAGAGTGTGTTACAAGGGAATCCCCAGAAGGCTCACAGCTGATTTCACAACACAAATACTACAGAACAGAAGGGAGTGGCATGATATATTCAAAGTCCTGAATGAAAAAAAGATATACCCTAGGATACATTAACCAGCATGGCTATTTTCTATGGTAGAAGGAGACAGAAGTAATTTCACAGACAAGAAAAAGCTGCAAGAGTTTAGCAACACTATACCCATGCAAAAAGAAATATTGAAAGGTCCACTCTAAAAAGAAAAGCAGCAGGATGCTACAGAAATAGGAATCTCACAGCTGGAAAGGTGATAACTCATGAACTAGAAATAAAATAAACACAAAATTTTAAAAAAAGACATACAAATCATTGAGAGTGGAAATGGAGGTAGGAAAATAGAGAATTTTTTTCTTGGGGGGTCTTTCATTTTAAAATATTTGTTCTCGGTAGGATGTATTTGAGATCATGTTACTATCAGTTTAATAAAATCAGTTATACTAATGGTCTAATAGACATATAAAAGGGTAAAAACAAGACAAAAACATATTCAGGGAGTCAATAAAACTGAATCAATTTCATGATGATGCAAAGGAAAATGACCAAACCAAAAAAGGAAGATCAAACGAACAAAGACGGAATAAAATATCAACTGCAAAGATAAGGTCAAAATGACAATAAACACAAACATATCATCGATTATTGTAAATGTTAATGGACTAAATGCTCCATTCAATGTTATTGAGTGGCATGCTGGATAATAAAGCAAGAACCATCAATATGCTGCATACAAGAGACCCACTTCAGCGAGAAGGAAACAAACAGATTGAGAGTGAAACGATGGAAAAGGGCATTCCATACAATGGGAAAAACCAAAAAAGCAGATGTTGCAGTACTGACTTCAGACAAAACAGTCTTTAAAACAAAGGACATAAAGAAAAATAAGGAAGGACATATTATAATGATTGAAGGAGTGATACAAGATGAGGATAACACACTTGTTAATACATAGGCACCAAATAGAGGACTACCTAAGTACATGAAAAAATTACTAACACATATAAATGGGATAGTGATGGGAATCTAAACATGGTTGGAGATTTCAACACTGCATTAACATCACTGGACAGATCATTGAGATAGAAAGTAAATTAGGCAACAGACGATTTAAATAATACAATAGAAATATTACACTTGGTGGATATTTTCGGAGAATTGCACCACCCACAAAATAGTATATGCATTCTTTTCAAGTGCACATGGGACATTTTCCAGGATTCGTGATATACTTGGGCACAAAAGAAACCTCAGCAATTTTAAGAAGATAAAAATTACCTCAAGCATCTTTACTGACCACAATGCCATGAAGCTTGACATCAACAAAGAGAAACAAAGGAGAACAAAAGAAAAACATGGGGATAAAACAATATGTTATTAAAACACCTATGGGTCAAAGAAGAAATCAAAGCTGAAATGAAAATGTACCTTGAGACAATAGTAAATGAAAGCAAAACCACACAACATATATGGGACACAGCAAAAGCACTGTTGAGAGGGGAGTTTATAGCGATACAGGCCTTCTTCAAAAAAGAAGAACAACCACAAATAAACAATTTAACCCATCAGGAGAATGAACTAGAAAAAGAAGAAAAAAAACCCCAAAAGGCAGCAGAAGGAAGGAAATCATAAATATTGGGGAGGAAATAAACAAAATAGAGTTTTAAAAGACCATAGAAAAAAATCAACCAAACCAAAGGCTGGTTCTTTGAAAAAGTAAGTAAAATCTACAAACCTCTGGCCAAACTCAAGAAGAATAAAAGAGAGAGAGCACAAATTAGCAAAATAAGATAGGAGAATGGAGAATTTACAACTGATAAAATAGAAATACATAATATCATATGAGAATATTATGAAAAGTATATTGAAACAAACTGGATAACCTAGAGGAGATGGACAAGTTACTGGAAACATACTGTCCACCAAGACTGAATCAAGAAGAAACTGACCCCTTGAACAAACAGAGCAGTAGAAATGAAATCTAAATAGCAATATAAAACCTCCCTACAAATAACAGTACAAGACCGAATGGCTTCACTACGGATTTCTACCACACATGCATAGAAGAACTCATACCAGTCCTCAAACTCTTCCAGAAGATTGAAAAGGAAGGAATACTCCCAAAGTCATTCAATGAAGCCACAATTACCCTGATACCACAACCAGGATAAGACAATACCAAACAAGACAATTATAAGCCAATAGCAGTGATGAACACAGAAGCCAATATCCTCACCAAAATAGTAGCAAATAGAGTCCAAAAACAGAGAAAAAAGATTATACATCATGAACAAGTGGGGATCATGCCAGAGACACAGGGGTGGTTCAACATATGCAAATCAATCAATATAATAAAGCACATCAACAAGAGAAACGACCAAAACAGCGTGAACATCTCAATAGATGCAGGAAAAGCATTTGATAAAATTAACACACACTTATGATAAAAACTCTCACCAAATTGGGCATAGAGGCAACATATCTCAGCATCATAAAAGCTATAGATTACAAACCTACAGCCAGCATAGTACTGAATAGTGAGAAAGTCAAAATCCTCCCACTAAAATCTGGGACAAGACAAGGATGCACACTATCACCACCCCAACTCAACATAGCCTTGGAAGACCTAGCCACAGCAATCAAACAAGAGAAAGAAGTAAAAGGGATGCAAATTGGAAAGGAAGGTTTTAAAGTCTCACTATATGCAGACAATGTTACTATATATAGAAAACCCTACAAGATCCAGAGAAAAACTATTACAGCTGATCGAAGAATTCAGCAATGTAGCAGGTTACAAGATTAAAGTTCAAAAAATCAGTGGCATTTCTTAACGCTAATGTTTCAGACAATTCTATAGAGCTACAGTCAACATTACAGCACTGTATTGGTTGGAAAATGTACATATAGGCCAATGGAACAGAATAGAGAACCCAGAAATAAACCCACAAACTTTGGTCAATTAATCTTAGACAAAGGAGACAAGAAATTACAATGGAAGAGACACAGTCTCTTCAGCAATTGGTGTTGGGAAAACTGGACAACAGCATGTAAATCAATGAGGCTAGAACACTCCCAATGAACCTAGAACACCATACACAAAAATAAACACAGAATGGATCAAAGACTTATACATAAGACAAGATAGAATAAACTTCCAAGTGGAAAATATAGGCAAAACAGTATCTGACATACGTTTCATAAATTTCCTTGTAGAAAAATTAAAAGCAAGAATAAACAAATGAGACCTAATGAAACTTACAAGCTTCTGCACAGTAAAGAAACTGGAAGTAAAAACTACAACCTACGGAATGGGAAAAAACTGAATATGAAACCGACAAAGGCTTGATCTCCAGAGTGTATAAGCAGCGCATCCAACTAAAGAAGAAAAAATAAATCACCCAATGAAAAAATTGGCAGAAGACCTAAACAAGAAATTCTGCAAGGAAGACATACAAATGACCAATGGCACATCAGAAAATACTCAATATCACTGATTATCTGAGAAATTCAAATCAAAACTACAATGAGGTATCACCTCACACCATTCAGAATGGCCATCATTCCAATATCTACAAATGACAAATGCAGGAGATGCCGTGGAGAAAATGGAACCGTCCTTCACTGCTGGTGGCAATGCAGTTTGGTGCAGCCACTGTGGAAAACAGGATGGAGATTCATCAAAAGCCTGGGTATAGACTTAGCATATGACCCAGGAAACACGCTCCTGGCCATAAATCATGAAGGAACCCTACTTCTGGATGACACCTGCACCCCAATATTTATAGCCAGCACTATTTACAATAATGTAAAAAGTTCAAAAATCTACAAACAACTCAGCCAGAAAATGAGCAGAAGACAATTCTCTAAAAAAGACACACGGATGACAAAGAGGAAAATAAAAACGTGCTCACATTGCTAATCATTATACAAAGGCAAGACAGAAATAAAGTAATGTTTTACCTCACACAAATGAGAAGGGCTGTCGTCCAAATGTCTACAAATAATAAAGACAGGGGAGATTTTGGAGAAAAAGGGACTCTCCAACGCAGTGGGTGGGAATCAAAATTGGTGAAACCACTATGGAAACAGTATGGAAGTGCTTTAAATAATAAATTAGACCTATCATATGACACAGCAATCCCACTCCTGGGCATATAAAACATAAAACCTGAAATTAAAGAATCCTAGGGTAAAACATAAGAAGTACACTCTGACATTGGACTTAATTTGATTCTATAAATGTCTCCTCTGACAAGGGAAGCAGAATTAACTCTAACAAGATATGATTGTGTCACACTAAACAGATTTACACTGCAAAACAAATGGTCAATAAAATGAAAAGTCATCCAACACAACGGTAGAACATATTTTCAAGTGATAATTTCCAATCAAGTGTTAATATCAAAAATATATGGCAAACTCTTACCCCAAAACAACAACAAAAAAGAGCAAATAATCCAATTAAAAAAAGTCCATAGGAACTGAATAGATAGATCTGAATCAATTTTCTGTAGAAAACATACAGTTGGCTATATGACACATGAAAATTTGTTCAGAGTTATAAATTATTAGGAGAGTCATAAACCTAAAATGAGACAAGACCTCACACTTGTCAGGAGGCTCTCATCAAAAAGAAAAGAAATAGATGTTGGTGAGATTTTGGAGAAAAATGAACACCGTGGACACTGTGGATAGGAACGCAAAGTATTGATTCCATTGCATATATACATCAAATTTTCATCATCCATTTTTCTGTCACGGGATGTTGTGTTTGTAGGCCCCTGTCTGAAGGCTCTAGAGAATAAGCCCATGGGCTGAACTGATAAGCTGTGAGGAGTGTCACATACCCTGGCTGGATAAGAAGTGGCCTACTCAATGTATACAGTATGGAAGGCTGGATAGCCTATGATGGGTAAGATCCTCAGAGTAGGACATCCTAAGGCAGGCACAGCCAGCTGGATAAGAGATGGCCTACTTAATGAAGTTCTGTGATGAACTTTAAAATAATCCTTGATTATATAACATCCTGCGCTTACTGCAGGAGCATGGGAACATAAATTGCTTAAGATTATTAACATTGTTATAACTTTGATTATATGTGATGCGTTGTGCAAGTCCTATATAAAACCTTCTTCTAAGAATCAAAATAGAGAACTGTTTCGCTTATCTCCACACAGTGTGTGTAAATGATATTGTGACACTGACAGGGTCAATTTAATTTGTTGGGAGTATCTTAAAAGGATGTTGCATTTTACACAATGCCCTTTCTGCACCTATTGAGATGATTATGTGAGTTCTTTTACTCATTTTATTAGTGTGGCATGTCACCTTTTTTGATTTGAATATTATGAAGTATCCTTAAACCCAGGGATAAATCCCTTTACTCATGTATGTTTATGATACATTAAATGTGTTGTTCAATTCATTTTGCTTGTGATTTGTTGAGAATTTTGGCACATATGTTCATCAGGGATAATATTCTGTATTTTGCATATAATGTCCTTTCTAGCTTGTTTAGAAAATAAAGCACATATTATAAAAAATGTTTGGAATCTTTCACCCCCTTCAAATTCTCGGATGATTTGGGGAAGAATTGGTGAAAAATTGTCTTCAAATGTTTGGCAGAATTCACCAGTAAACTCGTCTTGTAAATTTTTCTGGTTTTGAAAGTTTGCATTATTGACTTACTCAAACACAGTTTCGCTCTATTATCTTTCTCATTTCTTCTTGATTCAGTATTGGAAGACGTATGTTTCTCGGAATTTGTCTTTTGTTCTAGGTCATTCAAATTGGTGGCTAGTGGTTATTTCTTATGATGCTTTGCATCTCTACAACATCAGTTGTTATATCTTCTCTTTTATTTCTAATTTTATTTGAGTCTTTATTTTCTTAGCAAACCTAACCATTTGTCCAGTTTATGTTTAAAAGAAACACACTTAGGTATTTTTTTTATCTTTTCAATTTTTTCTCTTGTTATTTGCCTTTCTCTCATTCATTCAAATTTCTTCTTTATTCTTTCTGTTTTCTCCTAGATACTTGAGGTGTAAAGTTGTGTAGTGTGAAACTTTGTATTTCATTTATTATTAAATATATTTATTTAGTTAATATTTATTTATTTATTTATCTATTTATTCAATTATTTACTTATTTATTTATTATATATTTATTTATTTATCATTGAAATATGCCATTTGCAATGTGTCAATCTGTGGTGTATAGCATAGTGTCCCCATACATACATATAGTTCTGTGCCTATAAAATATTACTTCACAATATTTAGCATACTGCCCTGTGTCATAGAAAAGAAATTTTGAAAATATCTAGTTTTATATATACTGTATAACATTTATAAATCTACAGCTCCCAAATATATCCTCTCTCAGCCCCTTTCCGCAGTAATCATAAAATTGTTTAGTAGATCGCGAGTGAATTTCAGTTTTGTAGATGAAATCATGTTCTTATCCAAATATTTTTTTAAGCTTCTTCATATATAATGTCATGTATTATATTTCTTTCTTTTTCTGGCTTACTTCAATTAGAATGACACTTTTTGGGGACATCAATTTTGCTGCAAATGTCATTGTTTTATCAATTTTTACTGCAGAATATTATTCCATTGTATAAATACTGCAAAACTTCTGTATACTCGCATCTGTTGTTGGACAATTAGGTTGCTTCCATGTTGTGGCTGTTGTATACAGCACTGCTAAGGACATTGGGGTGCAGGTGTCTTCTTGAAATAGGGTTCCCTTTGATATATACCCAGAAGTGGGATTGCTTGTTCGTATGTTAAGTTTATTTTTATCCATTAGAGGAAACTTCATCCTTGTTTCCAAAATGACTGCACCAAACTACATTCCTACCAGCAGTATAGGAAGCTTCCATTTCTCCACAGCTTCCCCAGCATTAACTGATTGTGGACTTTTGAATGATGACCATTGTGACTACTGGGAACTGATACATCATTATAATTTTGAATAGCCCTTCTCTGATAATGATAGTGAGCAATTATTTTTTCATATATCTGTGTGGCATTTGAATGTCTCTATTGGAGTATTGCTTTTTTAGGGCTTCTGCACATTTTCAGATTGGGTTTCTTGTTTTTTTTATTATTATTAGGTTGTATGAAGCCTTTATATTTTGGAAATTTAGCCTTTGTCAGTTGCATCACTTCTAAATATTTTCTTTAATACTGCAGGTTGTCATTTTGCTTTGTTTATGATACCATTTGCTGTGCAAAATCTTATAAGTTTTACTTGGTCCCATTTATTAATTTTGCTCTTATATCCCTTCCCTGGGTAGTCTATTCTAGGAGATCATTGCTGAGATTTATCTCAGAGTGTTTTGCCTATGTTTTCTTCTAGGAGATTTACTGTGTCTTGCTTATATTTAAGTCTTCAAGCCATTTTGAGTTTATTCTTGTATATGGATTGAAGGATTGTTCTAACTCCATTTCTCTGCATGCTGCTATCCAGGTTTCCCACCAGTTGTTGAAGAGTTGGTCTTTTCTCTTTCATATTCTTGGCTATTGTGTCAAAGATTAATTGAACATAGGCCTGTAGATTTATTCCTAGGCTATCTATTCTCTTCCATTGGTCCATATGCGTGTTTCTGTACCAATATCATGTCATTTTCATTATTGTAGCTCTGCAATAGTGTATGGAGACCTGATGGGTTATTCCTCCAGCCTCTTTCTTTTACTTAATATTGCTTCGGAAACTATGGATTATTTATGACTCTATGTAAATCTTAGGATCATTTGTTTCAGTCCTAAAAAGAAATGTTTTGCATAATTTGCAAGGAAATCAAATTTTCTGGCCTGATCATTGTGGCTAGGACTTCCAAGACTGTATTGAATTGAAATTGTGAGAATGGGTAACCTTGTCTTGTCCTAGGTTTTTGTGGGAAGGATTTCAGTTTTTCACCATTGAGTATTTTGCTGGCTATATATTTGTCATAAATAGCTTTTATTATGTTGAGATATGGTCCCTCTGTACACACTGTGATAAGAACATTTTTTACAGATAGGTGTTAAATGTTATCAAATGTTTTTTCTGCATCTACTTAGATTATAATATGGTTTTGTGTCCTCTCTTTAGTTGATAAGGTGTATCACAATTGATTTATTGATTTGCATATGTTACACCATCCTTGTGTTCCTGGGGTGAACCTAACTTAAGAAAGGTGTATGATCTTTTTTTACATGCTGTTGGATTCTGTTAATAATTTCCTAAGTACATTTACATCTATGTTTATCAATGATATTGGCCTATAGTTTTCTTTTTAGATAGTGTCTTTGTCTGGTTTTGTTATCAGGTTGATGTTGGCCTTATGGTGTGAGTTATGGAACACTCTCTCCATATGAAACTTTTGGAAGACTTTGAGGAGGACTGGTATGTGTATTTCTTTGAATGTTTGGTCAAAATCCCCAGTGAAGCTATTTGGGTCTGAATTTTTGTTTGCAGAGATTTTTTATTTTATTGATAATTCTCTTCTATTTCTGGTGATCTGACTGTTCAAATGGTTAATTTCTTCTTGATGCAGTAATGATGGGCTGAATGTTTCCAGAAACTTCTCCATTTCTTCTAGGTTATCCAGTTTGTTTCCATGCTGTTGCTCATGGTATTCCCTTATGATCCTTTGCAAATTTGATGTACTCTTTGTTGTTTCCCCCATTTTCATTTTTTATGTTATTTGTCTTCTCTCTCTTTTCTTGTTGGTGAGCCTGTCCTGAGTTTTGTCAATTTTGTTGACTATTTCAAAAAACATTGTGATTGATTTTTTCTATTTTTTGATCTTTATTTCAATTCTTTCTCCCTTGATCTTTATTTTCCCACTTTGTGCTGACTTTTCATTTTGTTTGCTCTTCTCTTTGTGATTAGTTTACATAGAAAGTTAGATTAGTTATTTCAAATTGCTCTTCAAATTTGAGGCGGACCTTGTCACTATGAACTTCCCTCTTAAGCCTGCTTTAACTGTATTCCATAGACTTTGTGTAGTGTTGTGTCATATTTCTCAAGATATTTTTTAATTTCTTCTTTTAATTCATCACCTCCCCCACTTGCTATAGTACCATGTTTTTTAATTTATATGCTGTCATTTTTCTCCCAGTTTTTCTGTGATTCATTTCTAGTTTCATGGTATTATACTCAAAAAGATGCTTGAAATAATTCTTATCTTTTTAAATTTGTTGAGGTTTCTTCTGTGCCTCAGTACATAAACTTTACTAGAAAATGTTCCATGTGCACTGGAAAAGAATGTATATTCTCTTTTGGGGAGACGTAGTGTTTTGAAAATATCAACCAAATCCAATTATTTTATCGTATCTTTTTGTATCTTTGTTCCCTTATTAATTTTCTGTCTGAAAGACCAGTCTAGTGGTGGTAATGGGGAGTTATATTCTCCTACTGTGTTTGTGCTCCCATCGTTTTCTGCCTTGTTATCTATTAGTATTTGATTTATGTATTTAGGTGCTCCTATATTGAGTGCATATATATTAATGAGTATAATAAGTTTATTTTGTGTTGCTCCTTTAATCATTATATCATGTCCTTGTTTATCTTTCTCTATGGCCTTTCTTGTAAAGTCTGTTTTGTGTGAAGTCAGTACTGCTAGTCCTGCTTTCTTGTCATGTGCATTTGCATGGAATATATTTTCCCATCTTCTGACTTTGAATTGATGTGTGTTCCTCTTTCTAAATTGGGTCTCTTGCATGCTTCATAATGTAGGGTCTTGTTATATTATTCCATCTGACAATATATATCTTTTGATTGAAGCACTAATTCCATTAACATTTGTAACAATTATTGATAAACTGGTGTTTATTTCGATATTGAACTTCATTTTCCAATTGATTTGTTATTTCCTTTTTGTTAATTTCATTATGTTTTTGTGGCTTTATAAGTTTTCTTTTATTATCTTGGTTTTTTCCTGGCTTTGTGACTTCATTGTAAGCTTTTGACTTATGGTTACCCTCTTTTATATGTATATTGACCCGTTACTATATTTGTTTATATTAACTGAAATGAATACAAAGTCAACCGCATCATACAGAGAACAGAAACAAGAAGAAAACATTCTGTATTTTCCTGTTTCACGCTCTGACACTTAAAAATTTTGATGTCCTGTTTTACAACATCATTTTTATTCTGTTGTAAGTCATTTTAGCTATTGCCTTTCCAATTATGCCTTTCACCGTTCTATAGCATACTGCTTCTTTATTTTTTGAGGAGATGTTTCATTATTTCTTTTCCTGTTGCTAAATACTTTTAGTATTTGCTTGTGTGGAGATTATTTATCCTTCTATTCTAATGGAAAGCCTTGCTTGATATATTATCTTACATAACAGATTTCCTTCATTTTTGACTTTGAATATGTCTTGCCACTGCCTTCTGCCTTTTGTATTTGTGTGGGAAACGTGTTTAAAAGTATAAGGTATATAATTATATATATGTAAAGAATACCTTCAAGTGAAGTTAACAAATAAGGAGAAAATCTATACATTAAATAATAGAAAATATTGATGAAGGAAAGTAAAATTGATCCAAAGAAATGAAAATATACCTTATGTTAATGATGTGAAACAATGTGGTTGAAACAACCATACTACCCAAAGGAATCTAAATTTAGTGTGATTCATGTCAAAATACCAATGAGATTTTTCCATTATATAAAAGAAATAAATTCAAAATTTATATGTAACCACAAAGATCTTGAGTTGACAAAATAATCTTGAAATAGAGTATTAAATATAATAGGGTAAAATTCTCTGATGTTAAACAGTCCTACAAAACTTTAGTAAATTAAACAACATGACACTGGCTCAAAAACTGACACCAATCAATAGAAGAGAAGAGAGTAAGCAGATATAATCCCTCACACCTATCATCAATTAACCTATGAAAACGGAAGCAAAAGTATGAAATGAAGAAAAGAGATTCTCCTCAATAAGAAGTTCTGGGGAGATTGAACAAGTGAAAGATAGATTAGAGTGTTTCCTCACATTGTCTACAATCAGTAAGATCCGAATTTCTTTTATTTATTATGTTTACTTATATTCCTTGCACCTGTAATTTATAGATCTATGTTTAGAACTTTTATTTCACTTATCAAATTTATTCCTATTTTATTCTTTTTGATATAAATTTACATACAATTCTTTTCCTAATTCCTCTTTCTGATAATGTGTTGTTACTATATAAAAATGCAAAGGATATTTGTATATTGATTTTGTATTCTGCAAGTTTACTAAGTTTGTTCATTATTTCTAACAGTCACTGGAGGAGTCTATGGAGTTTTCTATGTATAAATATGTCATCTGTAAAAATTTTACTGCTTGCTCACAAGTTGAATGCCTTTTATATTTTTTCTTGACTAGTTGTTCTGGCTAGAACTTCTAGTATTTTAATTTAGGACTTGTGAGAAGGAGGTACTTTTTCTTATTACTGGACCAGTGGAAAACCTTCCTGTATGTTAACATTGAACTCGAAGATAGTCATGGGATTTACATATATGGCTTTTATTATGTTTAGTAATATTCTATCTAGAGCGAATTTGTTAAGAATTTTTTTATAAGTTAAGATCAGTTCTGTGAAAAATTTTCCTACATATTTTGAGATTGTTACTTTTGAATTCTTTGTTATTTAATGGATGGTATCAAATTTTATGATTTGCATATGCTAAATAAAATTTATGAGTCAGGACTAAGTCCAACTTAACTATACTAAATAATACATATAATATGCAATGAATTCAGCTTGCTAATATTTACTTAGAATGGAATATACACATACTGAAGGAAAAATATATATTGTAGCTTGAGTGAACTTTTATTTATTTAAAAATTTTTTCTCTCATTTTGAATTTGGCTTATGTTTAATGGAATTTATGTCAGAATAAAAATTCAACTTTTGGTAGAGCTGGATTTGCTACAGTTTAGTGATACAGAACCTAGCTATTATTAACAATTAGTGTAAAAAACACTTGCCTTAAAATGCCGAATTATACTAAAAATGCACTGTTTTATGTCTGAGAATCATATTGCTTCCTAAAATGCATTAACTTGTCTTTTCCACCCTAACCCAAATATACTGTTATTTCTTTGTTTTTGATTGTTGTTTGCCCCTTAATGGAGGCAATGTTTATTGAACCCAGGATCTGGTTTATAAGTGTATTTATCAACATCATTTTGGAACACTTAACAGAAGTCCCAAGAGTATGGATTGTAAAGATGACAAGAAAATTTATTTCTTCTAGGGACTGA
The DNA here is from genome assembly GCF_048564905.1 of Vicugna pacos. Taxonomy (NCBI): domain Eukaryota; kingdom Metazoa; phylum Chordata; class Mammalia; order Artiodactyla; family Camelidae; genus Vicugna; species Vicugna pacos. The sequence continues at coordinate 338,361 of NW_027328878.1, read as the reverse complement.
AAAACCTCTGAGTGAAAGAATGGCAAAAGAAATCTTTTGTAAGTACACAATTAGATTTTCTCTTTTGTAATTTTAAAGTAGAATACTAAATTACATTTGTTTTACTTATAGCACTGAATTACAATTTAAAACAATAATTACCCCCTTTTGGGATTTCTTAAATTTGATTCATTATTTTAATCTAGTTTTATTTCATAAATATTTACCATTTATTAATAAACCTACCAAATACACTGATAATTATTCTGCTCATGTTTTGAATACAGAGCTAATTATTGTGAACAGATAACTACTTCCATTTCCAAATCAAATTAAGTTTCACCTTAATTACATATTATAATGAAATATGTATACCTTTTCTGTAGAGGTTATACACAAATTTCACTTTAAATTCCATAACTTTAAAATTATTTTATATATTTTGTGCATTACTTATTCTCTGTTCACAAATCTGGTATAAATTTGTGTACAAAAGTATGGAGATTGGTTTTATTTCATAGACCCCAATATTAAATTATTAAAAAGATTTTGTGAGGATAATATTTGCAGATCACATTATAAAAATAAGTGTCCTATATGTTTCATTTTAACTGGATGAATGAGAAATAAACACTGGATGAATGTTACACTTGAGTTGCTAGGAGACCAGTCGTATTGTGAAGTCATATCTACTGAAGTTGAGAACCATTTTGATGGCCTAGCAGTTTATCTTTGTAGGCCTGCCAGAGCAGCATTTGTAGCTGAAGTGCTCTAAATCATGCAGATTAGAAAATTAGCTGTAGAAAAAGTTATTTGTGATGGAACATATTTCTTAAGAAATTCAAGATGTGTCTCGTAAAGATGGAACAACTAGTTCAGGAAACTCCAGTAGATCTCTATTGTGTGATCAAACATTCTCTAGGGACTTGTCTTGAGGTCTATGATTGACAAAAATGCTTTTCAGAAATTGTCTGAAGAATCCTTGATAAAAACATCATGTTACACACATTGTGTCTCTGAACCAGATGAAGATAATGATTTTCCTTTCCTGACATTTCCAAGAAAACTCTGGAAAATGACTGGGAGTGACCAATTTAAATCCATCTGGTGGGATGATAATGGAACTTCTATAGTGATTGATGAAATTGTCTTTAAGAAGCAAGTTTTGGAAAGAAAGGCACCTTTCAGAATATATGAAACTGGAAGTATGAAAAGTTTACTTAGACAGCTTAACATATATGGGTTTAGTAGAGTGCGGCAGAATTTTCAAACATCTGCTTGTCTAGCTGACGTTCTGGCAGAAGAAAAGAAGTCTCTGTTTTAAGCGAGGAATTCAGTAATTACAGTTATGACTTGGTAACGTATATATAAAACTGTGTTTTCTACATCAATCTATGGCAATATATATGTAAAGCTAGATTTTGATAATTGTATGAAACTACAAAGGCTAAAATTCTTTTTTTTCTAAAAATGAGGACTGTACCTTAAGTATTCAAGATTATGAGAAACGTTACTAGTAACTATGAATCTTACCAGAATTCTAAATAAAGGTATTAAAGCTGCTTTTAAAAAGTGGCTTTCACCGTTACTGCAAATGCTAACTCCTTAAATTTGATGACTATACTACTTAAATGCGTATATTCCAAATATGGGATTTCAAAATTTACTCAGCAATGTTCATATATTGATGATATTATCTTTGCATAGTAAACATGAAATCTGAGGTTTTATAGGTTAGGCTTATTTTAGTCTTGTATTTTGGTTTAAAATATAACTAAAATCTTTCTCTTTGGTTGTTGCTACAGTTCTGCCATAATCCAAATCTTAAACGTAGCTTTACCCAGGTTTTAGTGAGAATAAAAACAAGAGTTGGGATTAAAAATACCTCTCTGTTATCTTCATTGGCTGAAGATTTCAAAAAGAAGCACTTTAAAGAAGGGGTTAACTGTGCATAATTCTGATTTTTTGGTTGACACTATTGGAGAAAGTGCATTTTTACTTTCTGCAAATTCAAACATGCCTCTAATAAGAAAGCCTTCTTCTAGCCACTTAATTGGTGATAAAACTACCCCGATCAGAGGTGATTTTTCTCCTCCATCATCAAAGTCAGTTAGAGCACCAGAACAAATTGCAGTGGATCAACGTGCTATTTTAAATCAGTTGACCACTGTCCACGGGCATTCTCAAAGCAGCTACACTGAAGCAAATGGCCATGTTGTGAACTTCATTACAACTAAAACTTCCACTTCTCAGAACAGCATCTTGTCTCCCATACAGAGCAATTATTTTGGACTGATGGTGGAGCCCTCTACTTTTCCAAAATGATATCACAACATATCTGCCAATGAAGGTCGTTTTTCTAAACTTCTACCAGGGATCAACCCACGGTTTCCTGTGACAGTGATAGCTGATACATTAGCTACCTCTCTTTAAAGGCCAACTCATCAGCCATCTTCAGTTTATGAACATTATCCTAATTACAACTGATCTACCAGAGGAATACCAGATTATGCAGGATAACAAAGATTAATATTAATGTTGGCCAATGTTCACAACTATTTGCAATTTTCTTAGTTCAACAACAAACATAGATGTGTACCTGTATTTTTCTCATAATTTTTTAAAATAGAGTAAGATTTAAATGGGACACTAAGTTGAAATTTAAAGAAAAAAAGAGATATTTGATATGGTCATTTGATGGAACAATATGTGTGTAAATTTAAATAATTTCTTTAAAGGAAGAAGAGAAATGTAAGAATTTGGGAAAAGACTAAAACATGGAGAGAAGGAAAAATACTAAGTGGTTTCTGGTTCATTCTGGAAAGTATTAAAAGATAATTGCAGGAAAAGTCCCAGGGATCATGGTCTCTATTATGTCATCTGTGGAATCATAAAGGTCACATGATGTAGTCTCAGATGGCACATTCAGCATGTGGTAGAAATTAATAATTAATTTTATCTACGGTCTTTTTTGTGCTGTTCTCAAAGCATTCCAGTTGGTGCTTTTTTTCCTGACCTGAAGAATCTACACTATATTTTATAGTCAATGCTTTATGTTGCTTTTATATTCCAGCCAAAGACAATCTTACATCCTCAGGGTGGCACTTAATGCCTTTCCAACTCTAAGCCCACAAACTCAATATAGTTTAATCATTTCTTTATAGGTCTGGCATCTGACTACCTTGGCATATCTTTATGATTATCTGTTTCTGGAGATACATCCAGGTAAATGCTTGTCAACAGATTTAGCTCCAAATTCACGACTCTTGCTCCAACTTACCCTTGGACATAGGATGTCCTCCTTTTGCCTACTTAGATTCTCCCATTCTCAGCACAGAATCTACCTCCTCCAGATGTTTTCTGTCTATCCCCCTTTCCTTGTCTAACTTGGATACCAACACAGTAAGCACAGCACATGCCACAGGATACATTTTAGTATTTAGTGAATGAAAAATACATGTTGACTTTAAGCAAAATCTACTTTCCTGAAAAAACAAAACTCTCATGGTTTTCAAACTATTTCATTATGGTCTTTACACTTCACCACAATCTAGCTCTTTTCATTGCCCAAGGACTATTCAATCAAGAAAGTAATTTGAGGTAGGTACAGGAGACAAAGTATTATTTTCTTCTCAATTCATGCCTCCAGAGGCCTAAAGCATTCCATTCTCATTTGCTGGATTTTTTTCCTGTCTCTTCATCACCCACCCATCCCAAAATAGCTGATTCTCTTCCCCTTACCAATAAATATACTGATCCTAATTAATTTACTTCTTAGAATCAGAGATTTGTCCAGAAGGGACACTGTCATTGCAAACATTAATGCAGGATTATACACCCCACATATATTGTGCCATTTCTAGCCTTCACACAGGAAGTATCTAAGTGGTACTAGCCCCTTGGTTGGGGTGGTCATATTCAGTAACCAAATTGCAATCTAAAATGTGTGGACAAAAAAGAGGTGAGGGTGGTAGAATTAAAAATTTGTCCAACTGCTAGAATACCAAATTTATACAGATATTAGGAAATAAAAAAAAATTCATTGAAGACTTTGACTATTTCACATTAATTTAAAATAAAAGGTGAAGCATTTTCAGAATGTGAAGTACCCTGAAATGCTGGAAAATTGTAGGCAAAGTCAGGGAGCCTAAGGCTTCTGCTCACAATCATACAGTCATTGTAAGCTGATAAGACTGGAATGGCAACATTGAGTCCTGAAAATGTGTCACCATTTGTGAAAAAGCCTTTGATAATCTGGAGAATAGGCAAATGGGCCAGGGTAAGCTCTAGCAACATCCCACCAATATGACCTTTACCAAGAGAAGAAAAGAGCCCACTTGCTGCAGGAGATCTGTGTCTGGACAGCAGTGGTTTTTCCTAACACAGAAACATCCAGCTTTTAATTTTGTCAGCTGAACTATGATGGTGACTATTTTGTTGCTTACATTAGCAGTCTGGGGTTCAGATGGGCTGGTTCAGCAGCTAGTTCCCAGCTCTATTATCACACAGTGGGTCTTAATGTTATCATCATGACAAGTTTCTATACTGGTAAGTCAAAAGCTACACTTTAATTTCAAAATTAGAAATCCTAAAGAAGAATATTGTTTGTCCATCTGTAGTTTTCTACCTGGGAAAATCTAGACTATTGGCAAAAGTACAAAAGTTGGCTGGTGTTTGAAAACTATTCTCTGAGCCCTGCCCACTGAATTCTTCCCACTAAAAACTACAAATATGTGTACCACTGTGTGTGTGTGTGAAGATGGATTGTTAAGCTGTAACTAAGATTGTCTTAGTTGAGTTAGCAGTGAATTATTCCTCTGTATCTGGCAGAATCTCTGTGAATTAAGTGTTTCATTGATCCACCAGATTTTCTCCCGATCAGGGAGATGTAGATTATATTTCTCCAAGTATACTAATTGTTACCTGTTCATTTAATCCCAATCTAATACTCGGGCCAAACCAGTGAACCCTTGAATTGGACAGAGGCATATATATTCTCCAGTCCCCTGTGCCCAGAACAGGACTGTGTCTCCTTTTTAATATAAGCTTATGTCTAATTGTTTTTCTTTTAATTTTCATCGTTGACAACACTTATTTTGTCTTTGAACACACCTTGACTAATTTACAGAGACTGACCACTGATTTATTCCCTTTAAGCTACAAATTACAATAACCTTTCTTTCCTTGGACTACCTGGATTACAGTGAGCGTAGTCATCATTTTGAAAGCAGTCCTCAGTCCTAAAAATGCAGAACCTTTACACTTCTTTGCCCAGCACTTAAGCAGTAATATTTGTTGTGGATCTCAGGTATTATCCTCAAATCCCATATTGCAACTATGAGAAAACAGCACATAGTTACCCAAAATCAAGTCTTTGACAGTATTGCATTCCCACTGCAAAACAGTTAAGAATTGTAGGAGTTATGAGATTTTACCATTGTGAGTATTTTAGAATCCTAGCATGTTCATTTCTTACAGATGCTCTCGTGGAAATGAGATTTTCGTTCTGAGACAGTGAACTATATCACTCACAGCAAGAGCAGTCAGTTTTAAATTTGATCCATTCCCTAACCTCAGATGAATACACAAAATGAAATTTTGTTGCCTACAGAAGCAGTGGGCTGTTAACATGAAGAAAGTTTAAGGCATGGTGTAACACTAATTTTATTCGTATCTTTATGTATAATTTATTAGAATCACTTATTTATTAGTACCTTTAACTAGGATAAGTATATCATGACTAAAGTTTATTGCTGCAAAGACAATCATGAGAAATTACATGGGAAAAAGTGACCTTTGACTTTCCATTATTTCTGCCACTTTTATTGAGATATAATTGGCATAAAACATTGTGTAAGTTTAGGTGCACAGGATAGTGATTTGATTTACAAGTATCATGAAATAAATACCATAGCAACTTTAGGGAGAATTCATTATTTCATTTAGATAAAATTGTAAAGAAATTCAATTTGTCTTTTGTTTGTGATGAGAAAAATTATGGTCTACTCTCTTCACAATATTGATATAGAAAGTAAAGCAGTATTAATTTTAATTTTCATGTTACTACGGGGCATCCCTAGAACACGATTATTTTACGCTTGGATGATTATAGCTTTTGAGTGCATTAATCAAGTCCTCCTTCCCCAAACCCTGCCTATGTTAACTACAAATCTAATTTTTTCTATGTGTATGTTTTTTTTTGAAGTGTACTTTAATCTATAACACTGAGTAAGTTTCTCTGACACAACATAATGTTTGCTGTTTTTAATATATTTCAAACATCACCAGAATATATCTAGTTATGATATGTTGCTATTTAAAGATATTAATAGTTATTGGATATTCCCCACACAGTACGTTTCTTGTCCCTGACTCTAATTTCCAACTGGAGATTTTTCTCAATTTCCTCAAATTTTCTTTTCCTCACCTCATTTCCCCCCTTCTTGTGAACAACCTGTTCCTTTCTATATCTATAATTCCTTTTCTGTGTTGTTATGTTCATTTGTTTTAAATTTCAAATATGAGTAAAATCAATCAGCAATTGTCATTCAATTTCTGACTTATTTCACTTAGCATATTACCCTCTTGGTCAACCCATTTATTCCAAATGGCAAGAAATTATTCTTTTTAGAGCTGAGTAATAACCCATTGTATTTTTATGTGTGTGTGTGCATATATATATATACAGTGCATATATATATATATAAAGTGTGTTTGTGTATATATATGTAGATGAGTCTGTACTTAATATAGGTAGATATAAATACTATAAACACACATCTTCTTTTAAATCATCTATTGATGAGCAGTTAATTTGCTTCTTTATCCTGTTTATTGTGCATAATTCTGCAGTGAATATAGGGTTGAATTTATCTTTTCTAATTAGTGTAATTATTTTCTTGGAATAAGTATCCCGATATGTATATTTTGGATTATATTTCATTATTAATTTTTATTTAAAGCTCCATGTTGTTTTCCACAGTGGCATCACATATTTACATTCACTCCAGCAGTGCATCAGGGTTGTTTTTCTAACATCCTAACAAACAGTTATGTTTGTTATCTTTTTGATAATAGTCATTCTTACAGGAGTGACATAAAATCTCATTGTGTTTTGGACTTGAATTTTTCTGATGGTTTGTGATGTTAATCGGTTTCATGTGCCTGGTGGTTACATTACCCCTACTCTGTATTCATTTTTTGTAATGGGCTAAATGACCATAAGTGTCTGAATTCATTTTCAGACATTCTGTTGTGTTCCATTATTCTGTTTGTTCTGTGCCACAAACATATCCTTTTTAATACTGTAGATTTGTATTATAGTTTAAAATCAGGGACAGTGATACATCCACTTTTTTCTTTGTTAAAGTTGTTTGTGTTTTTAGTTTGTTTTCTTTCCTTTCTTTTTCTTCTTTGTGATTTCATCTCTTTTGGGTTTACATGTAAATTTTAGAATTATTTTTTGTAAGTGTCAGAAAATGCCCTTGGTATTTTAATAGGCACTGAATTTAATTTGTGTATTTTGTTGGCTAATACTGTCATTTAAACAATATTATTTCCCTCATCTATGAACAAATTATAGACTTTCATATGTTTGTGTTATCTTCAATTTCTGCTATAAATATTTTATAGTTTTTTGAGTACAGGTATTTTACCTCCTTGGTTGGATACATTTCTTGATTTTTTTTTCTAATGCAACTATAAATGTGACAGTTCCATCAATTTATCTATCTGTTAGCTTGTTGTTAGTGTGTAGAAATGCAAGATTTCTGTATGTTATTTTTACATTCAGAAATTTTATCAAATGCATTGATAAGCCCTAGTAGTTTTGTGTCGACTACTTTAGGATTTCTGTTTAAAGTATGTCATCTGAAAACAGATACTTGTACTCCTTCTCTTAATTAGATATATTTATTTACTTTTATTTTGTATAGCTATGGCTAGAATTTCCTTACAATACTGAATAAAAGTGGTAAGAGTGAGCATTCTTGTCTTCTTCCTGCTCTTATTGGAGATGCTTTCAGATTTTGATCTGTGAGTGTCATGTTTGTGGGGTTCTTGTCATATATGACCCTAACTGTGTTGATGTATGTTTCCTCATGCCCAATTTCAGGAGAAATATATTCATAAATAGATACTGAATTTGTCAATACATTTTATGACTCTATTGAGGTGACCATATAATTTTTATAATTCAGGTTGTTTGTGTGGTGTATCATACTGATTAATTTGTGGGTATTGAATCATTTTTACTCCCTGAAATAAAATGGACTTTATCATAATGCATAATCCTCTTAATGTATTGTTGGATTTGCTAACAATTTTGTGGTGATTTTTGCATCTATGCTTATCAGTAGTATTTAACCTGTAATTTTTTGAGGTTTTTGTTCCAGTTCTACTAGAAGTGTGATACAGAAATGTGGAGTAGAAAGCCTCCTTTCCTCTCGAAATTTTTGGAATACGCTGAGAAGTATAGGTGATAGCTCTTCACTAAATGTTTGGCAGAAATCACCTGTGAAGCTGTATAGGCCTGGAATTTTGTTTCCTGTGTAATTTTTTAAATACTTATTCAATTTCATTAGTGATAATCTGTTCATATTTTCTTTCACATTCCATTCTGGAGATTAAATCTTTCTAAGAAATGGTCCATTTCTTCAAGGGTTTCCATTTTATTGGCATATAATTTGTTGTATCATCTTATGATGCTTTGTATTTTTTGATATAAGGAGTAACTTCTCATTAATTTTTTAGCTTATTAATCTTTAACTCTCTTTTTTGCTCATGTGTCTGGTTTAAGTTTACCAACATTATTTATCTTTCAAAAGTCATTATTTAGATTGATTAAATGTTTATATTTTTAATCCTTACTTTATTTAATTATGTTCTGTCCTTTCAGCTGTCTTTCGTTCTACTAACAAGTTTCTTTTATTATTTTGCTACATATTTGGTGGTAAGTATATGTTATAAGAGAAAGATATTTTTATTGGTATAAGTGGGATTAATTTGCTATAAGCATCCCTATTAATACCGCTTTTGTTATACCCCATGGATTTTATTTTTGTTGTCATTTTTCTTTATATATTTTTTCTTTGATTTATACAGCAATCCATTTGTTGTTAATAATGTTTGATTTATCCTCCATACTTTAGTATTTTTCTCAGGTTTTTTCCTTTAGTAAATTTCTATTTTCACAGAATCCATAAGTTTCTTCACAAAACAAGGAGAAAAATAATAAAATTTATACATAGAACTGAAAGATCCGAATTTTCTAAAATTATTTTTAAAAATGAGCAAAGCTGTGGGTATTATCTTCCCTGAGTTTAGAACTTACTACAAAGCTACAGTAATCAATACATCAATATATGGCACTTATAGAAACACATAGATCAATGGAACAAAATAAAGTGTCCGAAAATAAACCCACACACATATGGTCAATTAGTCTACAAAGGAGGAGGCAAGAGTATACAATGGAAAAAAGGCAGTCTCTTCAACAAGTAGTTCTGAGAAAACAGGACAGTACATGTAAAAGGAAGATGAAAAAGCACTTCCTTCCATAGTATAAAAAATGAGATAAAAATTCATTAATTTCCTAAATGTAAAGCATTATACTATACAATTTCTGACAAAGAACAGAAGCAGAACTGACTTTGAGATAAATCATAGCAATCTTTTTTTTTGTTCTGTCTCCAAATTAAAAAAAAAAGGAAAACTAACAATTACAGTTTTTAGTTTACTAAGGAAAAAATAGGTGTACTCTGCGATATAGGGATCCTATTTCTTGTATAAGTGTGAAGTGCAAAAACATTTGCAGAGAATAGGAAACCTTCAACAAGACATATGATAACAGACAGAATAGAAGGAAAAATTTCAGACAATGAGACCAACAAGATGTTATTATCCATAATATATATATAGCATATTAGAGTCAATATTTGAAAAATAAAGACATCAAATTAAGTACAGTTGAAGAATCTTCATGGAAACTTTGCAAAAACAGACATGTGGATGATTTTCATCCTTATAAAAAGAAACATAACGTTGCTTTTTTTAGGAAAACATAAATCAAAACCAGAATGAAATATAATTTTAGAGCAACCAAAATGGCTATTAACAAAAAGTCTACAAATGACAAACATTAATAAGAATGTCGATATGAGGGAAACCAGGTACACTGATGGTGGAAACATAAATTGATGCATCCACTATTACAAAACAGTAGACAGTGCTCAGAAAACTAGAAATAGAAGCATTATATGTTGCAACAATTCAAGTTTTCAGTATAAATCTGAAAAAAAATGAAAAGATTAACTTAAAAGATATATTACCCCAATGTTCTTAACATCATCATTTATAGTAGCTAAGGGTAGAAGCACAACTCAACTGCCCATCAACAGATGATTGGCTGAAATAGATGTGAGATATAGATAACATAATAAATACTTCATCATTTTATAATGAAAAGTAAAATTCTGCCATTTGGAACAATGTGTCTGGACCCAGAGAGTGTGGCACATAGGAAGATAAGTCATACGGAGAAAAACACACTACATTGTCCCTTAAATGAGGAAAATAAATATATAAGAGAAATAATCATAAAAAAACAGAAAAAGAATCACATATATATGTGGTGTAACAAGTCGTGGTGTCCTGTGGGGAAAGGGAAGAAGGATGGAAACGATAGAAATCTGCAAGCTACAAGTAATAAATTAGAGAATCAAAAGGGCTATATTTACAGCACAGAAAATTATTTTAATAATTTAATTGATTTTAAAGAGTGTATAGGGATATATTTTAGTAAAATGTGCATGTAGGTGGGAAAAACATTGAAGAAAAGAACCCAGGAAAATCAAAATATTTTGTAGTACTATAATATTAAGGGAGGTGATTTGTTCACTTTCTTTAGTGTTCTTATAATTTCCTAATTAGAATTTAAGCTTTTAATTGAAAAAGTATACACTGTTAAAAATGACATAAGTATAATCTATTTTTGTCTCTCCCCTTACATCTACAGTCAGTAAAACGTTCACATCTGAACAAAAATAACTACAGCACAAAACAATACTCCAGAACAAATGTGAACAGGTGAACTTCAGTGGACTAAAACACACAAAGGAGGCTGAAGTGAGGGAAGAGCCGAGTTGGTGTCTGCAACCAAGGCCACCTGAATAGAATATCTTAGTCCACAAGTTCAGAGAACCCAGTAGAAACAGGGCCTCAGTGGTTCACACAGCTTCGGCCTCCAACTGCACCAGTACTCATGATCACAGTTAACTAGGAGGGAGCCACAATGGAGACAGATTTTCCATCCTTCAGACACTCAGACATTCATGAATCTGTCCCTACTCCCCATTCACAGTGGTGGAGACAATTTACCTTGCAACACTGGACATGGGAAAGGCACTTGTCTGATTCCAAATACCCACCTGTCTTTACACCTTTCCTCAATGTGTACACTGGTTCTCAAGGGATATCAGATAAAAGGAAGTGTTCACCGTCCCAGTGACAAAAGTGGCATTAACTACCAGAGAATTCCAACAAGTGACAATGAAAGAAAATCTTTTGTCCAGACCGTAGCGACTGTAAAGGGCCATTTTGAAATATAATCAGAGGTATCTCAGGTAAGTAAACCAAAAATTGTGTTATATTGCAAGCTACCAGAAGACAAAAGCAAGGACTCCAACTCCCAATGTGTTATTAAGTGCCATCAGAGCAATAATTTATCAAGATCATGACCAATCACAGTAACAATATAGGGCACGCTAACACACAGATAGACACACACAGACACCGACACAAACACAGACACAGACACACATGCACATGCACCTGCACACACAAAATGTCAACCCTGCAGCAAACAAATTTAAAGTCATGGTATATTGCCATATAGCTAATAGAGAATCCAAATAGGTGTCATACAGAAACTCAATAAAAATATCAAAACTAAGAAAGCAGTTTAGTGACCTCAGGAAGAAATGAAACGATGATAAGGAATACATTACCAAAGGGACTGAAACTATAAAATATACAAACATTATAGGAGGACCAGGATAACTTAATAAATGAGATGAAGAATGCAACAGAAAGCATTGGAAGTAGAGTGTCTTGGTGGGAGAGAGATTAGCAAACTCACCAATACAAAACTAGAAATGATAGGAGAGGGCAGAGATTCAAGATATTAAAAAGTGAGGAAATTCTACAGTAGCCATCAGACTTCCTCAGGAAGTGCACATTAGAGTGAAATCCTGTAAGGAGCAGAAAGTTAGAAGGCAGCTGATGGTTTACTTAAAGAAGTAATAGTTGATAACTTCCCGAACCTGTGTAAGGAACTGATATACAAGTCCGTGAGCCAACAAAACACCAATAACTTTAAGACAAAGTGACCTCCTTGAAGATACGTCATATGCAAATTGACAAGACAATGACAGAGTAAAAATTTAAAGGCAGCCAAAAAAGTTATGTTAATCTACAAAGGAACCCCCATTAGGCTATCTGCAGATTTCTGAGCAAAAAACATACACAAAGGGTAAATAAAATTGTATTTTCAAACTACTGAAATAAGAAATCACTCACCCAATATTACTTACACAGTTATTACTTAGATATAAACTGAAAGTAAAGACTTTAATAAACAAACATGTATCAGAAGAAAATACAAAACCAAGACACCTTATAAGAGGTGTAGAAAAGATGTCTTCTAAGAAATATAAAATGGCAAAAATATGCAAAGCATTGACCAAAATTCTAAGGAGAGACCATGAGAAAGTTACATTTGTTTCTTTGGTTATGTTGTTAAATGCTGGTATACTATATGTATTAAGAGAATAAAAGAGGAAATCAGGGGCAATAAATATAGATACTTCAAACTGGTATCATGTTCACAAGAGTAAAAGAAATAATTTGAAACAATAATCATAAAAAGTGAAGAGTAAAATGAAACAATATTAAAGGAAGCTGCTATCAGCGGAAAAAGGACTAAATTATACAAGATATGTTTTATTTTTAATTGAAGTACAGTAGATGTAAAATATTGTGTAGTTTCAGATGTACAGCATAGTGATTCCAACCACTATGTAGATTATATTGCATTATGAATAATTACAATAATTGTAACATACAATTACTTTAAGCTATTGTGTTTAATTCCCTTATCTATACAGATTATCTTTGTTGCTTTTCTTCTTCATGTATATTTCTTTGTATCTGTCAATGTCCTACCATTTAATTCTCTTTCACTTCCACTTTGGTAAACATAAATTTTTTCCCATCTTTTTGAGTATGCTTAAGTTTTGTCTAATTAATCTCTTTACATCTCCATCATGTCTCTATCTAAATATCAATCTATCTATCTATCTATCTATTTATCTATATCTATCTATCTATCTATCATGTACGTATGTATATCATTCTATCTGTTTATCTGTTATCTATCAATAGATAGCTATACAAAGATATACACAGATATTTTTTATTCTTTAGATTCCACATATAAATTAAATTATCTACTTTTGTCTTTGTCTAAGTTACTTCACTAAACACAAAATTTACTAGGATCTTTCATGATGCTGAAATAGCAATGAGTTATACTTTTTCATGACTGAGTATTATTCCATTGCTTATTTATAGAAACATCATTTCTTCTTAAGTCCACAGTCTGCTGTGGACTCTTGGATTGCTTCCCTGTCTTGCATATTATAAACAGTGCTGTTGTGAACATTGGTTCTTCTCAATTTAGGGTGTTTTCCCCAGATTTTTCCTAGGAGAGTTATTACTGGGTCATATGGTATTTAACTTTTTAGTTTTTAAACAAATCTGAATACTGTATTCCTTAGAAGTTGTACCAATTTACATTTCTACCAAGAGTATACAAGAGATTTCTTACCTCCCCATCGTCTCCAACACTTACTATTTGTAGACATCTTGATAATAGCCGTTTGGTCAGTGTGAACTGATACCTCATTGTGTTTTTGATTTGCAATTACCTAATAATTAGAAATGTTGTGAAATTTTATCACTTGCCTATTACTCATCTGAATGTTTCTTTGGAAAAATATTAACTCAGGTACTCTGCTGTTGTTTTTGATTGTATTTTGGTTTTTCACCTTGATTTGTGTAACCTAAATCCATGTTAAATCTATAAACCTACATCTATTAACCCCTGGTCACTTGCATTGTTTGCAAATATGTTCTCCAATTACACAGGCAGTGTTTTAATTTCATTGATAGTGTTCTTATCTGTGCAGAAATTTTCAAGTTTGTTTAGGTCCCACTTACTGATTTATACTTTTATTTCTTTTGCCTTAGGAGTCTGATATAAGAAAATATTCCTATGATGTGTATCCAATAGTGTATCACCTATATTCCCTTCTAGCAGTTTTGTAGTTTCAGGTCTTACATTTAGGTCCTTAATACACTTGGATTTTATTTTTGTATATTATGTCAGGGAATGCTCTCATTTCACTATTTTACATGTAGATGTCCTGATTTCCCAATACCATCCATTGACGAGACTGTCTTTTCTCCATTGTGAACTCTTGCTTCTTTAATCATAGATTCATTGCTCATAGGTGTGTGGAATTATTTCTAGGCTCTCTATCTCTTTTATTGATTATATCTCTGTGCCAATGCCATGGTGTTTTTATTACTGTAGGTTTGTAGTATAGTAAGGTATCCAGGAGGTTTATACCTCAAGATTTGTTGTTATTTCTCAAGGTCATTTAAGCAATTTTTAATGGTTTCATGTAAAACTTAGAGTTATTTATTTTCTCTTTCTATGGAAAATACTACAGCTTCGTAACAGGAATTGCACTAAATCTTTAGGTTTCTATGTGTAGTACTGCCATGTTAACAGTATGAACTCTTTCAATCCAAGACCACAAGACATCTTTCAATTTCTTTGAATCATTTTTATTTCTTTGTCAATGTTTTAAAATTTTCAGTGTGTAAATATTTCACATATGTGGTTACATTTATTCCAAGATATTCGGGGGAATGGGGTGTTAAATATTATTGCCTTCAACGTCCATTTCATGATAGCTCATGATTAATGTTGACAAATGCAAGAGGCGTCTTTTCATTAATCTTGTACCTTGCTTCCTTGATGAAATTATTTATTGTTCATAATATTCAGTGTGGAGCTCTTAGGACTCACTCTGTAGATATTTATGTCTTCAATACTGGTGACAATTTTGCCTCTTTCTTTCAGTTTAGTCTTTCTTTTACTTATTTTTCTATTCCTTTTCCTTTCTTCTATTACTATATTACAGAATTAGTGAGAGTAGGAATCCTTGTCTTGTCCCCGAATTTACCCAGAAGGCTTTCAGCCTTTCCCCTGAGTATTATAAATTGTTATAAATGGCCTTTAGTATGGAGAGAAATATTCCCATTATACTCACTTTCATGAGAGTTCTGATGATGAATGTATGTTGAATTTTGTCAAAAGCTTTTCCTTTGTGTACTGACATGGTTTGTGAATTTTATCCTTCCTTTATTAGATATGTGTCATGCTGCTTGACTTGTGTATGTTGAAACATGCTTGTGACTCTGGAAAGAATCCAAATAATCATAGTATATAATACTTTCTATGTATTGCTGGATTAATTTGTGGAAGTTTTTTGAGTATTTTTGAATCTATATTCATCAATGATATTGGATTTTTATTTTCATTTCTTTTTTAGGTAGTGTCTTTGACTGGTTTTTTTTTAAGGGTAATGGTGGCCTCATTGAATAACTTTGGGAATTGTCCTTCCTCCTTCATTTTTTAAAATACTTGGGGGAATGGGATTTTAGTGAAGGAATCCAGGCATTTTGTTCAAGGGATGTTGTTAAAATTTTACATTTTATTTAACTTATAATCATTGCTCTATTCAAGTTCTCAGTTTTCTCTTTATTCAGTCTTGGAAGGCTGTCTGTTTTTAGAAATTTGTCCATTTCTTTTAGGTCATCCTGTTGTTTGTCACGTAACAGCTCATAGTGCTTTTATAAACTTTTTTTTGTATTTCTGTAATATCAGATATTATATATACTGTTTCATTTCTTATTTTTTTTGGGTCCAGTCTCTGTATTTCTTCATAAGCTTGGCTAAATGCTTTCCTGTTTGTTAATATTTTATGAAACATTAAAGCTGTTGATTTTATGATTTGTAATTTATTTTTCAAGTTTTTAATTTATTTTCAACCTTATCACTAAAGATTCCTCATTCTACTGCCTTTGGGTTTTGTTTGTTCTTATTTCGTGTTATTTCGTGGTATGCTTGGTCCTTTGTATGAGGTTTCCCTTGTTCCTTGTAGAAGGCCTGATTTGTTCACAACTTACCTCGTAGATTAGTCTTTGATGCATCCCATACATTTATGAAGCTGTGTTTTCAGTGTCATTTTTCTCCAGGTATTTTATTACCTCTTTGATTTCATCATTGACCTTGTTTTATTGTATTTTTTTAAAAGGTGTGGTTTTACCTCATGTTTGTGCTTTTCCTATTCTTCTTTCTAGAGTTCATGCATAGTTTCATAGTTTTGTGTATGGAAAAATACTTGCTATAAACTATATTTGCTTAAAGTTCCTGAGGCTTATTCATGACATAATATATGGTTAATTCCTTAGATAACATTCTGTGCACACCTGAAAAGTTCATGTGTTCTGCTTTTCTGATGAAGTGTCCAATAGCTCAGTTAGATTCAAATGATCTAATATGGTATTAAGACCTCTGTTTCCTTTCAGATACACTTTCTGGATGATTTGATCATTACAATAGTGAGGTGTTAAACTCATCTACTATTATTGTTTTATAAGGAATTAATTCTATCATGTCTACTAAAATTTCTTTTTATACTTAGGATCTATGGTGTTAGGCCATACATAATTTAATGAGTGTAATTCCCAATTTTTTTTATTGATGTCTTTTTCTTTATATAATCTCAAATTTCTCTCATTTTGGCCCTTATTTTAAAACTTATTTTGTATGAGTAGAGCATTGCAATCTGCACTTTCTTGTAATTTCCATGGAATAACTTTTCCATTTATTTCAAGTCTATGTTTATCTTCCACAATAAAGTGAGACTTTTTCGGTGGGAGGCAAAGATGCTGGAGCAGAAGGATGCTCATAGCTCACCCTTTCCCACAAATTCACCAAGACTCACATCCACAGACCCACTCAGCTAACCAGAGAACCTGCATAACTTTAACAGGACATTGTCCATTTCAATAGATAAATATGCAAAAAATCTGGTAGGAGAAAAGGATGAAAGAAAGAAGAAAAGGCAAAACAGAGTGGGACAGGTACCATGGGGAGGGAGCAGCAAAGATGGACAGGTGCTCATTTACTGTGTCTCCCCTCTCCAACTGAGATTTCGGCAGGATGGAAGGGGAGCATCCAAGGCTTGGACCTGTACAAAGTATAAGTAGACTGACAGAACTAAGTTAAACAGGCACAGAGGATCCCTGTGAGACCTAGCAAATGATGCAGCCTGGAAGCTGGAGGCATGGCCATGCTGCCCAAACTGGGTGGTAGATGGAGATGGCTGCAATGTGGCAGCCCGGGGGAATGGAGTGGGCTTTGTGCCATGGCTGTGGGAGCACAGGGCAGAACACCTGGGCCCTCCATAAAACAACAGGGCAGATGAGCCATGTGGATGGAAGGGTGCATTCCCCATCTCTGAAAATCCACAAATTTTCTAGGTGAAGAGAGCTGGGGTTCAGACACAGCCACCATACCCTCTGGTGTTTTGCACCCATGTGGCAGTATAGGCAAAAACTGCATCTACACCTAAGGACTTAGCAACCTCAAGGGCCAGACAGAGTCTTGTCTAAACCATGAGGCACATAGGGTCCTACTGTAATGGTTCCTTAGGGAACTTGTCCGCTAAGACAAACAAGGAGCTGGATTTTGGCTCAGATCTGGGACAGGACAGTTCCTCAGACTTCCCTGAGCCCACTTCTGGTGTGCATAACCGAGGCAGAGCTTACAGTGGCACAGAGCAGCAGAGTGATCAGCACAATGAGGGGGTGGGTGACCCCCACATTTTTGGCTGGAATGCAGCCACTGACCATTGTGTAGAGAGAGGGTGTGATGCCCAATCCTGCCTGGTCAGTCTGCAACATTTGACTGCAGCATTGGGCAGGACAGTGACAAGCCAGCCCAGAGTAAAGAGAGCTTCATCAGACCCAGTGTCAGGTGTAGGAGCGATCTGCTTACTGACATGCCCTGGGATCAGCACAGATGAGGCCTCCAATTGACAGCCTCTGGAAACAGCAAGCTAAAGATTTCACATTAAGTGTACAAGTTCTCCAGGAGGACACTGAACACACTCTTGTTTTAATCAGTTTTTCTGGTTCCATTTTCTATTACCCTCCTAATTTCTACTTCTTCTGCAATTATATATACCCCCAGTTTAATACCATTGAAATTTTTAAAAATATTTTTATTATTATTATTTTTCAAAACTCTGCTTCAACTTGCTTTTCTATTATTCATTATAGAATATCTTCAAACCTTTATTTCACTCTTCTTTAAAATTCTTTATCTCTTTCTCTCTTTTCTCTTTTCTAAGTTGTACTGCTACATAGGCATTAGGTAGATAAACTCCTTTAGGATCACAGAAGATAACTGATACATGAAAAACCACAGTGCCAGAGAGGTAGGAGCAAGATGAAGGAGCAGAGAAACCATTCCCAATTAAAAGCACAAGAGAAATCCCCTGAAAGAATGATCAGTGAAATAGACAATGATATCCTACTACATTAAGATTTCAAAAAAGGAGTGATCAAACTACTGAAGGAAATAAAAGAGATAGTGTTTAGAGATATAAAGTATGTCATAAATGAAATGGAAGCTTTACAGAAGAGCCGAGTAGAATAGGTAAACTCATTAACTGAGATGAGGAATGATCAAAAGGTGTCGCAAAGCTGACTAGATAAAACAGAGGAACGAATTAGTGACTTAGAAGACAGTACAATACAAAGCACCCAATCAGAAGAGCTACAAGAGAAACAATGAGGAACAAATGAAAAAAGCATAAGGGACCTATGGGATAATAGAGAGCATGCCAATATTGGCGTGATAGAAGTCCTTGAAGGGGAGGAAAGATCAAAGGGGATTGAAAAGCTGTTTGAAGAAATCATGACTGAGAACTTCCCAAACTTAAAGAAGAAATCAGATATCCAAGTACAGGAAGCTCAGAGTGTCTTAACAAGAAGAACCCAAATACACACACAAAAAGACATATAATAAAGATGGCCAGAATCAGGGATAAAAAAATGATCCTAAAGGCAATAAGAGCAGAACAAAGAGTGAGTTACAAGGGAATGCACAGAAAGCTCCCAGCTGATTTCACTACACATGTACTACAGGTCAGAAGGGAGTGGCAAGACATAATCAAAGTCCTGAAAGGAAAAAATGATATACCGTTGGATACTTTGATCAGCAAGGCTATCCTTTATGGTAGAAGGAGACATAAAGAATTTCACAGACAAGAAAAAGCTACAAGAGTTTAGCAACACTAGACCCCTGATAAAAGAAATATTGAAGGGTCTTCTCTAAAAAGAAAAGAAGCAGGATACTACAGAAATGTGAAACTCACAGCTGGAAACGTGATAACTCATGAATTATAAATAAAATAAACAGAAAATTTTAAAACAAGTCTTAGAAATCATTGAGAGTGGGAAAGGGAGGCAGGAAAATAGAGAATTTTTTTTTGTTCTTTCATTTTAAACTTTTTAGTTCTCAGTAGGATGGGTTTGAGATCATGTTCATATCATTTTAATAAAAGCAGTTATAGTAATTGTCAAAAAGACTTATAAAAAAGGGTAACAAGAAGAAATAAACTTATCAGGGAGTCAATAAAACTAAATAAAATTCATGATAATACAAAGGAAAATTACAAAACCATAAAAGGAAGATGAAAGGAAGAAAGAGGAAATAATAAATCAAATGGAAAATATGGTAAAATGGCAATAAACTCAAACCTATCATCAATTAATGTAAATGTTAATGGACTAAATGCTCCAGTCGAAATTCATAGAGTGGCATGCTGGATAATAAAGCAAGAACCTTCAATATGCTGCATACAAGAGACCCAATTCAGAGAGAAGGACATATATAGATTGTGACTGAAAGATTGGAAAAGGGTATTCCATACAATTGGAAAAGACAAAAAACAGGTGTTGCATTACTGATTTCAGACAAAATACTCTTTAATACAAAGGCCATAAATTAAGATAAGAAGGACATTATGTAATGATTGATGGAGTGATACAATATGAGGATAGTACACTCGTTAATACATATGCACCAAATACAGGAACACCAAATACATAAAGTAATTACTAACTTATATTAAGGAGGATTTATATTTGGAGATTTCAACACTGCATTAACATCACTGGACAGATCATTGAGACAGAAAATAAATTAGGCACTAGAGAAATTAAATAATACAATAGAAATAATACAAATGGTGCATATTTTCAGAGCATTGCACCCCCCATAATAGGATATACATTCTTTTGAAGTGCATGTGGAATATTTTCCAGGATTCATGATGTACATGGGCGCAAAAGAAACCTCAGTGATTTTAAGAAGATAGAAATTACCTAAAGCATCTTTACTGAACACAATGCCATGAAGTTAGAAATCAACAACAGAGAAACAAACGATAGCAAAAGGAAAACATGGTGATTAAACAATATTTTATATAAAAACCAATGGTTCAATGAAGAAATCAATGCTGAAATGAAAAAGTACCTTCAGACTAAAGAAAATGAATACAAAACCATACAAAATTTATGGGACACAGCAAAAGCAGTGCTGAGAGGGGAGTTTATAGTGATACAGGCCTTCCTCAAAAAAGAACAATCACAAATAAACAATTTAACCCAGTAGCAGAATGCACTTGAAAAAGAAGTACAAAAAACATAAAAGGCAGCAGAATTAAGAAATCATCAATATTGGGGAGGAAATAAATAAAATGGAGATTAAAAACACCATAGGGAAAAATGCAACAAATCCAAAAGCTAGCATTTTGAAAAAGTAAGTAAAATCAACAAACCACTGTCCAAACTCAAATAAAAGAAAAGAGTGAGAGCACAAATTAACAAAATAAGGAAGGAGAATGGAGAGATAACAACAAATAAAAAAAGAAATACAGAATATCATTTGAAAACATTATTAAAAGTATATTGAAACAAACTGTATAACCTAGAGGAGATGGACAAGTTTCTAGAAACATACTGCCACCAAGACTGAATCAAGAAGAAACTGACCCCTTGAACAAGCAGAGCACTAGAAATGAAATTAAAATAACAATATAAAACCTCCCTAAAAATAGTACTCCAGGACTGGACATTTTCACTGATGAATTCTACAAAACATACAAAGAAGACTCATACCAGTCCTTCTCAAACTCTTCCAGAAAATTGAAAATGAAGGAATACTCCCAAAGTCATTCTATGAATCCACAATCACCATGATACCACAACCAGGCAAAGACACTTACAAAAAAGAGGATTATAGGCCAATATATCTTATGAATACAGACGCAAAAATCCTCACCAACATAGTAGAAATTAGAATCCAACAACACAGTTAAAAGATTATACATCATGACCAATTGGGGATCTTGCCAGGGACACGGAGGTGGTTCAACATATGCAAATCAATCAGTGTAATGCAGCACATCAACAAGAAAAAGGACCAAAACCACATGATCATCTCAATAGATGCAGGAAAAACATTTGATAAAATTAAACACCCACGTATGATAAAAAAATCTCACCAAAGTGGGCATAGAGGGAACATATTTAAGCATCATGAAAGCTATAGAAAACAAACCTACAGCCAACATAGTACTCAATGGTGAGAAAGTCAAAATATTCCAAATAAAATCTGGGACAATAAAAGGATGCACACTATCACCACTCCAACTCAATATAAATATGGAAGTCCTAGCCACAGCAATCAAAGAAGAGAGAGAATCAAAAGGGAAGCAAATTGGAAAGGAAGAGATAAAAGTCTTATGATATGCAGATAATATGTTACTATATATAGAAAACCCTGCAAGATCCAGAAAAAACTACTAAAGCTGATTGAAGAATTCAGCAAGGTAGCAGGTTACATGATTAAGTTTCAAAAATCAGTGGCATATATTTACGCTAATGATTCAGATAATAGTATAGAGCTACAGTCAAAATGACAGCACTGTATCTGTAGGAAAACATACATATAGGACAATGGAACAGAATAGAGAGCCCATAAATGAACCCACAATCTTTTGGTCAATTAATCTTCGACTACGGAGGCAAGAAAATACAAAGGAATTGAGATAGACCCTTCAGCAAATGGTGTTGGGTAAACTGGACAGCAGCATGTAAATCAATGAAGCTAGAGCACTCCCAATGAAGCTAGAACACCATACAGAAAAATAAATTCAGAATGGATCAAAGACTTAAACATAATCCAAGATACAATAAACCTCCTTGAGGAAAATATATGCAAAACGTTATCTGACTTACATCTCGAAAATCTTCTTGTAGAAGAAATAAAAGCAAGAATAAACAAATGAGACAAAATGAAACTTACAATCTTCTGCACAGTACAGAAACCAGAAGTGAAACAAAAAAACAACCTACGGAATGGGAAAATAATTTGCATATGAAACCGACAAAGGCTTGATCTTCAGAGTACATATGCAGCTCATCTAACTGAATAGAAAAAATAAACAATGCAATCCAAAAATGGGCAGAAAACCTAAACAAGCGATTCTCCAAGGAAGACATGCAAATAATCAAAAGACACATCACAAAATGTTCAGTATCGCTGATTATCAGAGAAATGCCAATCAATACTACAGTGAGGTATCACCTCACACTAGTCAGAATGGCCATGATCCAAAAATCCACAAATGAAAAATGCTGAAGTGGCTGTGGAGAAAAGGGTACCGTCCTTCACTGCTGGTGGCAATGCGGTTAGGTGCAGCCACTGTGGAAAACAGAATGGAGATTATTCAAAAGCCTAGGAATAGACTTATCATATGACCCAGGAATCCCACTCCTGGGCACAAATGCAGAAGGAACCCTATTTCAGGATGACACTTGAACCCCAATGTTCATAGCCAGCACTATTTACAATAGCCAAGACATGGAAAGAGACTACATGTCCATCGACAGTTGACTGGAAAAAGTAGAGGTGGAATATTTATACAATGGAATACTAGTCAGCCATATAAAATGACAACATAACGGCATTTTCAGCAACATGGATGGTCCTGGAGAAAATCAGTCCAAGTGAAATAAGCCAGAAAGAGAAAAAATTTTCATGTGAGATGGCTCATCAGTGGAATGTAAAAACTAAACTAAACTAAACAAAAAAGCCCTAATCCAAAACAGAAATAGACTCACAGACATAGAATACAATATTTTGTTTGCCAAGGGGGTGGAGGGCTGGGAGAGGTAGACTGGGAGTTCAAAATTGTAGAATAGATAAACTGGATTGTACTGTGTAGGACAGGGAAATGTATAAAATATCTTAAGGCAGTTCACAAAAGAAAAAATGGGACAAAAAATGTATATATGTTCGTTGTAACTGAAAAATTGTGCTCTACGCTCGAATAGGAGACAACTTTGTAAAATGACTGTAAACCAATAAGAAATGTAAAAAAAAAGAAAAAATCATGATCCTAAATGTTACAGGTGCAAATATAAATTATAGAGGAAAAATAACTATTCAAAAGTGTAGTAAAACAAAAGATTTTGTTTTATGTTTTCTTTTTAAGATAAGCAAAATCAGAAAACCTCTAATCAGGTCCATCATGAAGGAAAGGGACATGCTCCAAAGAAATAAAGTCAGAAATAATAGAAGAGAAATAACAATTGTTACTTAAGATATACAAAAAAGTGTTCATTTTGTCAACACATATATGCCAATAAAATGGACAAATTAGAAGAAATAGACAAATGTCTAGAAAGAGACAGAGATAAGGAGAAACAAATTGAACAAACTGTTTACTAGAAGAAAGATAGAATCTGCATTTAAAAAAATTCTTGAATAGAATTGTAGATATAAACAGCTCTCGTGGAGAACTGTACAAAAATACAAAGCATAACTTTTACTCTTCAAACTATTCAAAAATTGTGAAGGTGTGGGAAACTTCCAAATTAATTCTATGAAGATTTCATCACCCTGATAGCAAAGCCAAAAACAAAGTATAGGCAAAGACAACTTCAAGCCAATATATTTGATTGATTTAGATGCAAATATTCTACAAAATATTATTAGCAAACTAAATCCAGCAATACCAAAAATGAATCATACACCATGATCAACTTGGATTCATTGCAGGGTCACAAGAGAGGTTCAACATACACAAATCAATAAGTTTGAAGCACCACATTAACAAAAGTAAAAGAGAAAATGACATGGTTATCCCAATAAATCCATCAAAGCATTTCACAAAATTCAACATTTATTCATTAGAACAGCAACAACAACAACAACAACAATAATAACAACAGCAACAACAACAATAGAAACCTCTTACCAAAGTAGGATTAAGGAAATATATCTCAACATATCTAAAGTCATTACTCACAAACCCACAGACAATATAATATACAAAAGTGAATAACTGAAAGCCAAATTAAGGAATACGACAAGGATATCCACACTCACCAATTCTATTAAACACAGTATGGGATGTCCTAGCCACAGCAATTGGAATAGAAAAAAATTTATTCATGTTGGATTAAATGAAGTAAATCTGTTATTATTTTAGATGACATAATAATCTATATAGAGAACCCTAAAGATTCTCCACACCAGAACAACTAAATCTAATAAAGACATTTAACAAAGTTGCATGATTAATGACTAATATACAAAAGCTGTCACATTTCTAAACACTAACAATGAAGTATTCCATAATTTTTAAAAATCCATATGAAATCAGATCAAAAAATGAAAAACCTATGAAAAAAACAAGATAATAAAATCAAAAGGACACTGATAAATAAATTTGAAGAAGATGAATAGAAATGGAAAGAAATCTCAAGGTCTTATATTAGAGGAATTAATATTGTTAAAATATACATACTACAAAAGATGTCTACAGATGTAAAGTGATTCAGATCGAAATACATGATCTTTTCCACAGAAATAAAAACAGTCTTATGATTTGTATGGAACTGCAAAAGAACCAGAACTGCAAAAGGAACAATCAGGAAAAAGAACAAAGTTGGAGACATAACCCATAACCCTCCCAGATCTCAGACTATATTACAAAATTACAGTAATCAAAACAGCAGAATACTGGAAAACAAACAAACAACTGTATCCCTGGAACAGAACACAGAGGCAGAAATAAAACATCACACGTATGGTCAACTAAACTATGGCAAAGGAAACAAAAATATACAATGCCTAAAGACAGTCTTCAGCAAGTGATGTTGAGAAAGATAGAAATCTACATGTATATCAATGAAATTAGAACATTCCCGCACATTGTACATATATAAACTCAAAATGATTTAAATATTTGAATCTAATACATGACACAATAAAACTCCTGGAAACTAACATAGGCAAAACTATAGGTAAATTGTAGTAAAAGTTTCCTATG
This sequence comes from Vicugna pacos, assembly GCF_048564905.1. Taxonomy (NCBI): domain Eukaryota; kingdom Metazoa; phylum Chordata; class Mammalia; order Artiodactyla; family Camelidae; genus Vicugna; species Vicugna pacos. The sequence continues at coordinate 312,775 of NW_027328878.1, read as the reverse complement.
TCACTCTCCCAAGCTGAAAACAATAAAAGCAAAATAATCAAATGGGTCCTAATTAAACTTAAAAGCTTCTACGCAGCAAAACTATCACAATGAAAAGATGAACTTCCAAATGGGAGAAAACTTTAGGAAACTATGCAATCAACATAAGGCTAATTTCTAAAATACACACATCATTCATAAAATTCCATTTCAAAAATCTACAAACAACTCAGCCAGAAAATGAGTACAAGACAAGCCTCTAAAAATGACACACAGATGACAAACAGGAACATAAATACATGCTCACATAGCTAATCATTTTATAAAGGCAAGATAAAAATAAATAACGTTTTACCTCACACTATTTAGAAGGGTTTTCATCAAATTTCTACAAATAATAAAGACTTTGGAGGTTGTAGAGAAAAAGGGACAGTACAACGCTGTTGGTGGGAATGAAAATTGGTGCATCCACTTTGGAAACAGTATGGAATTTCCTTTAAATAATAAAAAAAAGACATATCATATGACACAGCAAACCCACTCCTGGGCATATAAAATATAAAACCTGAAAACAAAGAATCCTAGGGTAAAACATAAGAAGTACACTGGACTTAATTTGATTCTTCATATGTCTCTTCTGTCAAGGGAAGCAGAAGCAGAAATAACAAAATATGACTGTATCAGTCTAAACAGATTTACACTGCATAAGAAATGATCAATAAAATGAAAAGTCAACCAACACAATGGGAGAATATATTTGCAAGTGATATTTTCCAATCAAGTTTTAATATCCAAAATATATGGCAAAGTCATACACAACAACAACAAAAATTCCAAACAGTCCAATTAAAAAAAGTCCATAGGAACTGAATAGATTGATCTGAATCATTTCTCTGTAGAAAACATACAGTTGGCTATATGACACATGAAAATGTGTTGAGTTATAAATTATTAGGTAATTCATAAACCAAAAATTAGACAAGACGTCACACTTGTCAGAAGGTTCTTATCAAAAAGAAAAGAAATAGATGTTGGTGAGATTGAGGAGAAAAGGGAACACCGTGGACACTGTTGATAGGAATGCAAAGTATTGATTCCATTGCATATAAACATCAAATTTGCTTCATCTAGTTTTCTTTCAAGGGATGTTGGGTTTGTAGGCCCCTGTCTGAAGGCTGTAGAGAATAAGCCCATGGACTGAACTGATAAGCTGTGAGGAATGTCATATATCCAGGCTGGATAAGAAACGGCCTACTCAATGTATCCAGTATGGATGGCTGTATAGCCTATGCTGGGTAAAATACTCAAGGAGGACAACCTAAGTCAGGCACAGCCAGCTGGATAAGAGATGGCCCACTAAATGAAGTTCGGTGATGAACTTTAAAACAATCCTTTATCATTTAACATCCTCTGCTTACTGCGGGAGTATGTGGACATAAATAGCTTAAGATTATTATCATTGTTATAACTTAGATGTTATGTGAGGCATTGTGCATGTCCTATATAAACCCTTTTTCTAAGAATCAATAAGCAGAGAACTACTTCTCTTCTTTCCACACTGTTTTTGTGTGTATATGATATCATACCACTGACAGGGTTAATTTAATTTGTTGGGAGTATCTTCAAAAGGTGTTGCATTATATACAATGCTCTTTCCGCACCTATTGAGATGATTATGTGAGTTTTATTTCTAATTCTATTAGTGAGGCATGTCACCTTTATTGATTTGAATATTTTGAAGAATCCTTAAACCCAGGGATAAATTCATTTACTCATGTATGTGTATGATACGTTAAATGTGTTGTTGAATTCATTTTGCTTGTGTTTTGTAGAGAATTTTGGCACATACATACATCAAGGATAACATTCAATATTTTGCTTATAATGTCCTTTCTAGCATTATTAAGCAAATAAAGCTGGCATCATAAAATAAGTACGGATACTTTCACCCCCTTCAAATTCTTGGATGGTTTGTGGAAGAATTGGTGAGAAATTTTCTTCAAATGTATTACAGAATTCACCAGTAAATTCATCTTGTAAATACTTTGTGGTTTGGGAGGTATTGATTACTGATTTACTCATACACCCTTTTGCTCTATTTAACTTTCTAATTTCTTCTTGATTCAGTATTGGAAGACATATGTTTCTAGGAATATGTCTTTTGTTCAAGGTCATTCAAATTGTTGGCTAGTGGTAATTACTTATGATGCTATGCATCTCTGTAACATCAGTTGTAATATCTTCTCTTTTATTTCTAATTTTATCTGAGTCTTTATTTTCTTTGCCAACCTAAATGTTTGTCCACTTTATGTTTAAAACAAATAGACTTAGGTATTTTTTTTCTTTTCAATTATTTCTCTTGTTATTTACCTTTCTCTCATTCATTCAATTTTCTTCTTCTTTCTGTTTTTTCCTAGATTCTTGATGTGTAAAGTTAAGTAGTTTTATATTTGTATTTCTTTTATTATTAAATACTATTTATTTATTTATTTATTTACTTACTTATTTACTTATGTATTCATTTATTTATCATTGAAGTACTGCCATTTACAATGGGTCAATCTGTAGTGTTTGCACAGTGTCCCACTTCATGCATATATTTGTGTGCTAATTAAATTTAACTTCACAATATTTAACATACTGCCCTGTGCCATACAAAGAAATTTTGAAAATATCTGTTTTTATATATAGTGGATAACATTTATAACTCTACAGCTCCCAAATATATCCTCTCAAAATCTCTTTCAGCAGTAACCATAAGATTATATAGTAGATCTGCATGTATGTTTCAGTTTTATAGATGAAATCATAGTGTTCTCTTCCAAATTTTTTTTAAGTTTCTACATATATCATGTCATATATTATTTTTCTTTCTCTTTCTGGCTTACTTAAATTAGTATGACAGATTATTGTGACATCCATTTTGCTGCAAAATTCATTGTTTTATCATTTTTTATGGCAGAATATTATTCCATTGTGCAAATATGGCATAATTTCTGTATACTGTTATGTGTTGATGGACAATTTGGGTGCTTCCATGTCGTGGCTGCTGTATATAACACTGCTGAGAACATTGGGGTACAGTTGACAATTTGAATTAGGGTACTCTTTGATATATACCCAGAAGTGAGATTTCTGGATCATATGTTAAGTCTATTTTTATTCTTTTGAGGATCCCATCCTGTTTTCCACAGTGACTACACCAAACTTCATTCCTACCAACAGTGTAGGAGGGTTCCCTTTCTTCACAGCTTCTCCAGCATTTATTGTCTGTGGACTTTTGAATAATGGCCATTGTGTCTATTGTGAGGTGATACTTCATTAGAGTTTTGAATTGCCTTTCTCTGATAATGATAGTGAGCAATTTTTTTTCATATATCTGTGTCATTTTTATGTTTCTAATGGAGAATTATTTGTATAGGGCTTCTGCCCATTTTAAGATTGGGTTTCTTGTGTTTTTTAAGTATTAGTATTAGGTTGCATGAACTCTTTGTATTTTGGACATTTAGCCTTTGTCAGTTGCATCACTTCTAAATATTTTCTTTATCCTGTCAGTTGTCATTATGTTTTGTTTATGGTTCCCTTTGCTGTGCGAAAGCTTATAAGCTTAATTAGGTCCTATTTCTTAATTTTGATCTTACATCAATTACCTGGGTAGGCTGTTCTAGGAGATCATTGCTCTGATTTATCTTACAGTGTTTTGCGTATATTTTCTTCTAGGAGATTTACTGTGTCTTGCCTTACATTTAAGTCTTCAAGTCATTTTGAGTTTATTGTTGTGTATGAAGTGAAGGAGAATTCTAACTCCATTGCTTTGATGCTGCAATCCAATTTTCCCAACACCAGTTGGTGAAGAGATGTTCTTTTCTCTGTCATATTCTTGGCTACTCTGTCAAATATTAATTGAACATAGGCCTGTAGATTTATTCCTAGGCTCTCTATTCTGTTCCATTGATCCATATGCCTGTTTCTGTACCAATATCATGACATTTTGATTATTGTAGCTCTACAATAGTGTATGGAGAGCAGGCAGGTTATTCCTCCAGCCTCTTTCTTTGTCTTCAATATTGTTTTGGAAATTATCAATCTTTATTGTATCTATATAATTCTTATGATCATTTGTTCAGTCCTAAAAAGTAATGTTTTGAATAATTTGATAGGAACTCATATTAAGTCTGTGGATTGTCTTGGGTAGTATGTCCATTTTAACAATACTATTTCTTCCATTATGAGACCTTTGGGTATCTTTTCAATTCTTCAAATCTTTCTTGATTACCTCAATCAATGTTTTCTTGTTCTGCATGTACAATTCATTCACCTCCTTGGTCTGAGATATTCTTAAGCATTTTATAAATTTGGGTGCAGTTATAAAAGGGGTTGTTACTATACTTTGTTTTCCTGTTGATTCAATGGTATTGTAAAGAAATGTATTTGGTTTTTGTACATTACTCTGGCTACCTTGCCCATTTCCTTTTTTAGCCTATGTATTCTTTGTGAAGCTTTTACAATTTCTATACATAGTGTCATGTCTGCATATCATGACATTTTTACCTCTTCTTTTCCAGTCTGAATCCTTTTATTTCTTTTTCTTGCCTGATCATTGTGGCTAGGGATTCCAAGACTATATTGAATTGAAATTGTGAGGATGGGATCCTTGTCTTGTCGCAGGTTTTTGTGGGAACTGTTTCATGTTTTCACCATTATTATGTTGGCTATATATTTGTCATAAATAGGTTTCATTATGTTGAGATATGGTCCCTCTATGCCCACTGTGATAAGAACTTTCATTGCAAATAGGTGTTAAATGTAAACAATTGCTTTTTATTCATCTACTGAGATGATCATATCTTTTTTATCTTCTCTTCTGTTGATATGGTGTATCACAATTGATTGATTGATTTGCATATGTTAAACTATCCTTGTGTTCCTGGGATGAATCTAACTTGTCCATGATTCATGATCTTATTTTTACATGCTTTTGGATTCTGTTTGTTAATAATTTCTCAAGGACTTTTACTTCTAAGTTTATCAATGATATTGGCCTATAGTTTTCTTTTTGGGGTAGTGTCTTTGTCTGGTTTTAGTATCAGGTTGATGTTGGCCTTATGGTATGAGTTTGGGAGTACTCTCTCCATATCAGTCTTTTGGAAGAGATTGAGGAGGACTGGTATGGAGTTTTCTTAGTATGTTTGGTCAAACTCCCCAGTGAAGCTATTTGGGTTTGAATTTTGTTTGCAGAGATTTTTTATTTTATTGATAATTCTATTCCATTTCTGGTGATCTGTTTGTTCAAATGGCTAACTTCTCCTTGATGCAATATTGGTGGGCTGAATGTTTCTAAAAACTTCTCCATTTCTTCCTGGTTATCCATTTTGTTTCCATACAGTTGCTCATGGTATTCCCTTATGATATTTGGTAAATTTGTTGTACTCTTTGAAGTTTATCCATTTTCATTTCTAATATTATTTGTGTTCTCTCTCTTTTCTTGTTGGTGAGCCTGTCCAGAGGTTTGTCAATTTTGTTTACCCTTTCAAAAAATAAACTGATTGATTTTTTTTCTATTTTTTAAACTCTATTTCAATAATTTCTTCTTGATCTTTATATTTTCAGTCTTTCTTTTGACTTTTGGTTTTGTTTGCTCTCCTTTTCTTGATTACTTTACATAGAATGATTGATTATATATTTGAAATTGTACCTCTTGTTTGAAGAGGGCCTTGTCACTATGAACTTCCCTCTTAAGCCTGCTTTAACAGTATTCCAGAGACTTTGTGTAGTATTTTGTCATATTTCCTAAGGTATTTTTTAATTTCTTCTTTACTTCATCATCTCCCCCCCTTGTTTTATTACCATGTTTCTTAATCAGGATGCTGTCAATTTTTCTCCCTGTTTTTCTGTGGTGGATCTCTTGTTTCATGGTATTATACTCAGAAAAGATGCTTGAAATAATTTTTATCTTCTTAACATGTGGAGGCTTCTTGAGTACCTGAGTACATAATCTTTCATAGAATATGTTCCTTGTGCACAGGAAAAGAATGTATATTCTATTTTGGGGAGAAGTACTGTTATGAAAATAACAAGCATCTCCAATTATTTTATAATTAATTTTAGTATCTATGTTCCCTTATTAATTTTCTTTGTGAAAGACCAGTCCAGTGATTGTAATGGAGAGTTATAGTCTCCTACTTTGATTGTATTCCCAGGGATTTCTCTATTTTTATCTATAAGTATTTTCTTTATTTATTTATGTGCTCTTATATTGACTGCATATATATTAATAGGTGTAATACCCTCATTTTGATTTGCTCCTTTAATCATTAAATCATGTCCTTGTTTATCTTTCTCTATGGCCTTTTTTGTAAAGTCTCTTTTTGTGAAGTCAGTACTGATAGTCCAGCTTTCTTGTCATTTGTATTTGCATGGAGTAAATTTTTCCACCTTCTGACTTTCTTTTTTTTTTTTTACATTTTTTATTGATTCATAATCATTTTACAGTGTTGTGTCAAATTCCAGTGTTCAGCACAATTTTTCAGTCATTCATGGACATATACACACTCATTGTCACATTTTTTTCTCTGTGATTTATCATAACATTTTGTGTATATTTCCCTGTGCTATACAGTGTAATCTTGTTTATCTATTCTACAATTTTGAAACCCCAGTCTATCCCTTCCCACTCTCTACCCCGCCCCCCCCGGTAACCAAAAGTCTGTATTCTCTGTACATGAATCTATTTCTGTCCTGTATTTATGCTTTGTTTTTGTTTGTTTGTGTTTTTGTTTTTTAGATTCCACATATGAGCGATCTCATATGGTATTTTTCTTTCTCTTTCTGGCTTAGTTCACTTAGAATGACATTCTCTAGGAGCATCCATGTTGCTGCAAATGGCATTATGTTGTCAGTTTTTATGTCTGAGTAGTATTCCACTGTATAAATATACCACATCTTCTTTATCCAGTTACCTGTTGATGGACATTTATGTTGTTTCCATGTTTTGGCTATTGTAAATAGTGCTGCTATGAGCATTGGGGTGCAGGTGTCATCCTGAAGTAGATTTCCTTCTGGGTACAAGCCCAGGAGTGGGATTCCTGGGTCATATGGTAAGTCTATTCCTAGTCTTTTGAGGAATCTCCACACTGTTCAATATCCTTCTGACTTTCAATGGATGTGTGTTCTTCTTACTAAAGTGGGTCTCTTCTGTGCTTCATAATGTAGGGTCTTGTTATGTTATCACATATGACAGTATATATCTTTTGATTGAAGCACTAAGTCCATTAACATTTGTGGTAATTATTGATAGACTGGTGTTTATTCCCATATTGAACTTCTTTCTCCAGTTGATTTGGTATTTTCTTTTTGTTCATTTCTTTTTGTTTTTATGGCTTGATAAGTTTTCTTTTATTACCTTGGTTTCTTTTAGTCTTTGTGACTTCATTGTAAGCTTTTGACTTATGGTATCTTGTTTTGTATTTATATTGACCGGTACTAAATATGTTTATTTTAACTGATAAGAATCCAAACTCAAACCCATCCTACAGAGAACAGAAACAAGAAGAAAACACTCTGTATTTTCCTGTTTCACTCTGTGACTTTTAAAAATTTTGATGTCCTTTTTTACAACATCATATTTATTCTGTTATTAGTCATTGCAGATATTGCCTTTCTAATTATGCCTTTCTCTTTTCTATAGCATCCTGCTTCTTTTTTATTTAGAGTAGATCTTTCTGTATTTCTCTTTCTCTTACTAAATTCTTTAAGTATTTGCTTGTGTGGAAGTTATTTATCTCTCCTTCTATTCTAAAAGTTAGCCTTGCTTGATAAAGCATCTTAGATTACAGCTTTCTTTCATTTAGAACTTTGAATATGTCTTGCCACTGCCTTCTGCCTGCTGTACTTGTGTACGAAACGAGTTTACAGATATGTATATAATTGTATATATATGTAAAGAACACCTATAAATGAAGTTAACAAACATGGTGAAAACCTATATGTTAAAAAACAGAAAACATTGATAAAGGAAATTAAAACTTATCGAAAGAAATGAAATGATCTCTTATGTTAATGATGTGAAACAATGTGCTTGAAACAAACATATTACCCAATGCAATCTACATTTAGTGTGATTCATGTGAAAATACCCATGAGATATTTCCAATAAATAGAACAAATAATTTTAAAACAACAAAGATCTTGAGCTGCCAAAATAATCCTGAAAAAGAGTATTAAATCTAATGGTTAAAATTCTCTGATGTTAAACAGTCCTACAAAATTTTAATAATTAAAACAACATGATACGGTCTCAAAAGCAGACACCAATTAATAGAAGAGAATAGAAAAACAAGATATAATCCCTCACACCTATGATCAATTAACGCATGGAAAAGGATGCATGAGTATAAAATTAAGAAAAGACATTCTCCTCAATAATTACTGCTGGGGAGATTGAACATGTGAAAGATAGATTAGAATATTTCTTCATATTTTATACAATCCATCAGCACAGAATATCTTTCTCTTTATTTTGTTTATTTATATTTCTTGTACCTGTAATATATAGATCTATGTTTAGAACTTTTGTTTCACTTATCAAATTTATTCCTATTTTATTCTTTTTGGTATCAATTTACACACAATTGTTTTCCTAATTTCTCTTTCTGATAATGTGTTTTTACTATACAAAAATGCAAAGGATATTTGTAGATTGATTTTGTATTCTGCAAGTTTACTAAGCTTGTTCATTATTTCAGTCACTGGAGGAGTCTATGGAGATTTCTATGTATGCATAACTATGTCATCTAAAAACTTCACTTCTTTATTACAAGTTGGATGAATTTTATATTTTTTCTTTACTAGATAATCTGGCTAGGACTTCTAGTAGTCTAATTTAGTACTTGTGAAAATGAGCTTCTTTTTCTTATTACTGGACCAGAAGAAAACCTTCCTGTAAGTTAACATTGAAATTGAAATAAATCTTGGGTTTTTCATATATGGCCTTTATTATGCTTAGTTACATTCTATCTAGAGCAAATTTAAGGATATTATTATAAAGATGTTAAGATCAGACCTGTCTATAATTTTCCTACATATTTTGAGACTGTTATTTTTGAATTCTTTGTTTTTTAAAGGGATGATATCACATATATTCATTTGTGTACATTAAATAATATTTATGTATCAGGACTTAATCCAACTTAACTATAATTTATAACACTTATAATATGCAATGAATTCAGGTTGCTAATATTTATTTAGAAGGGAATTTACACATAGTGAAAGAAAAATTTACATTGTAGCTTGAGGGTACATTTATTTATTTAAAAATTTTATCAATGATTTTGAATTTGGCTTATGTTTAAAGGAATTTATTTCTTAATAAAGAATATAATATTTGGTAGAACTGGATTAACTACAGTTTACTGATACAGGACATAGCTATTATTTACAATTAGTGCACAAGACACTTGCCTTAAAATGCCGTACTATACTAATAATGTCAACTGTTTCAGGACTGAGAAAAGTATTGTTTCCTAAAATATTTTACCTGGTCTTTTCCACCCCAACCTATATATACTGTTATATCTTTGTTTTTGATTGTTTGTTTTTTTGTCCCTTAATGGAGGCAATGCTTACTGAACCCACGATCTTGTGCATAAGTTTATATATCAACATCATTTTGGAACTCTTAAAAGAAACCCCAAGAGTATGGATTATAAAGATGTCAAGAAAATTTATTACTTCTAGGGAATGATAAACCTCTGAGTGATAGAATGGCAAAAATAAACATTTGTAAATATACAATAAGATTGTCACTATTGAAATTTTAATGTAGAATATTAAATTACATTTGTTTCACTTATAGAATTGAACTACAAATTAAAAAAAATTCCGCCCTTTGGGATATCTTCAATTTGATTGATTATTTTAATCTAATTTTATTTCATACATATTAACCATTTGTATATAAACATACCAAATAAACTGATATTTATTCTTCTCATGTTTTGCATATAGAGCTACTTATTCTAAAGTACACATATAAATACCTACTTCCATTTCCAAATCAAATTATATTTCACTTTAATTACAAATGATGATGAAATAGTTATACATTTCTGTACAGGTTTTACACAAATTTCACTGTAAATTACAAAACTTAAAAATTATTTTATATATTTCCTGCATTATTTATACTCTGTTCTCACATCTGTTATAAATTTGTGGACAAATGGATGGAGATTGGTTTTATTTCATAGACCCAAATATTTAATTGTTTAAAAAGATTTTATGGGGAAAATATTTGCAGATCACACTATAAAAATAAGTATCCAATATGTTTAATTTTAACTGGATAAATAAGAAATAAACACTGGCTGAACGTTACACTTGAGTTGCTGGGAGACCAATCGTTTTATGATGTCACAGCTACTCAAGTTGAGAAACATTGTGAAGGTCCAGCAGTTTATCTGTGCAGGTCTGCCAAAGCAGCATTTGAAGCTGCATTTCTCAAAATCATGCAGATTAGAAAAGTAGCTGTAGAAAAAGTTATTTGAGATGGCACATATTTCTTCAGAAATTCAAGATGTGTCTTGTAAAGATGGAACAACTGGTTCAGGAAACTCTGGTAGATCTCTATTGTGTGATCAAACATTCTCTGGGGACTTGGACGTGAGGTCTATGTTTGAAGAAAATGTTTTTCAGACTTTGTCTGTAGAATCCTTGTTTAAAACACCATGTTACACACATTGTGTCTGTGAACCAGATTAAGATAATCATTTTCGTTCTCTGACATTTCCAAAAACACTCTGGAAAATGCCTGGGAGTGACCAATTTAAATCCATCTGGTTGGATGATAATGGATCTTTCATAGTGATTGATGAAGATGTCTTTAAGAAGGAAGTTTTGGAAAGAAAGGCATTCAGAATATTTGAAACTGGAAGTATGAAAGTATGAAAAGTTTACTTAGACAGCTTTACCATTATGGGTTTAGGACAGTGCGGCAGAATTTTCAAACTTCTGCTTGTCAAGCTGACTTTCTGGCTGAAGAAAAAGGAGTCTCTGTTTTAAGCAAAGAATACAGAAATTTTAGTTACCACTTGGTAACTTATATATAAAATGTCATTTTGTTTATCAATCAATGGTAATATAAATGTAAAGCTAGATTTTGAAAATTTTATAAAACTACTAAGGCTAAAATCCTTTATTTTTTCTAAAAAATGAGGACAGTACATTAAGTAGTCAATATTATGAGAAACTTTGCTTGCAACTTTGAATCTTTCCAGAAATCTTAATAAAGGTATTAAAGCTGCTTTTAAAAAGTGACATTTACCATTACTGCAATTGCTAACTTCTTAAATTTGATGAGTATACTATTTAAATGTGTAGTTTCCAAATAAGGAACTTCAAAAAATCGTCAGCAATATTCATATTTTGATGATATTATCTTTGCATAGAAAACGTGGTATCTGAGCTTTTATAGGTTAGGCTTATTTTAGACTTGTATTTTGGTTTAAAATAATACTAAAATGTTTCTCCTTTGGTTGTAGCTGCATTTCTATCATAATTCAAATTTTAAACGAGGCTGTCCCCAGCTTTTAGTGAGAATAAAAAGAAGAGTTGGGATTAAAAATTCCTCTCTGCTGTCTTCATTGGCTAAAGATTTCATCAAGAAGCACTTTAAAGCAGGGTGTAATGTGGATAATCATATTTCATGTTTTGTGTATGACACTAGTGGAGAAAGTGCATTTTTACTGTCTGCAAATTTAAACATGCCTCTAATAAGAAAGCCCTCTACTAGCCACATAATTGGTGATACAACTACCCCTATCAGAGGTGATTTTTCTCCTCCATCATCAATTTCAGTTAGACCACCAGAAAAATTTGCAGTGGATCAACGAGCTAGTTTAAATCAGTTTACCATTATCCACGGGCACAATCAAGGCAGCTACAATGAAACAAATGGTCGTGTGTTTAACTCCATTACAACTACAATTTGTACTTCTCAGAACCGAATTGTCTCTCCCATACAGAGGAATTATTTTGGACTGATGGTGGAGCCTTATTCTTTTCCAAAAAGATATCACAACATATCTGCCAATGAAATTCATTTCCCTAAACTTCAACCTGTGAGCAACCCACGGTTTCCAGTAACAGTGATATCTGATACATCAGCTACCTCTCTTTCAAGGCCAACTCATCAGCCATCTGCAGTTTATGAACAACATCCTAATTACAACTGATTTACCAAAGGACTACAAGATTATGCAAGAAAACAAAGATTAAAGTTGATGTTGGCAAATGTCGACAACTATCTGCAATTTTCTTATTTGAACAATAAACATAGATGTGTACCTGTATTAACCTTTTTTTTAAACAGTTTTAAGAGTTAAATGGGAGACTTAGTTACTATTTAAAGAAAAAAAGAGATATTTGATTTACATGATCATTTGATGGAACAATATGGGAGTTAATTTAGATAACTTCTTGTAAGGAAGTAGAGAAAATGGAAGAATTTGGAAAAAGACTAAAACATGGAGAGAGGGAAAAGTACAAAGTGGTTTCTGGTTCATCCTGGAAAGTATTAAAAGTGTTAAGTTAGGATGGGTTGGAACAGAAGATAAATGCAGGAACCAGCCCTGGGTTCATGGTCTCTATTATGTCATGCCTGGAATCATAAAGGTCACATGATGTAGTCTCAGATGGCACATTCAGCATGTGATAGAATTTAAGAAGTAATTTTATCTATGGTCTTCTTTGTGTTGTTCCCAAAGCATTCCAATTGGTGCTTTAATTTTTGCCCTCA